>NC_133422.1:59840416-60143333 GCF_049350105.2 Macaca mulatta
TATGGCTATGCATTTTTGTTGTTTTTTGTTTGTTTGTTTGTTTTTGAGACAGAGTCTCCCTCTGTCACCAGGCTGTAGTACAATGGCAAGATCTCAGCTCACTGCAGCCTCCACCTCCCAGGTTCAAGCGATTCTCCTACGTCAGCCTCCTGAGTAGCTGGGACTACAGGCACTCTCCACCACAACCAGCTAAGTTTTGTATTTTTAGTAGAGACGGGATTTCACCACATTGGCCAGTCTGGTCTCAAACTTCTGACCTTGTGATCTGCCCACCTCAGCCTCCCAAAGTGCTGGGATTACAGGTGTGAAATGCTTATTTTAATAAGTTTTCTTTCCCATACTCTTTGTGGCATGGATAGCTAACTCTCCGTATGAAATCTTGCCATCTTCCTTGTAGTATTGGAAGCCTTCTCCCCAGATTTTAAATGAGAAACAGCTGCTTAGCCACAGATTATAGTTTCCAGGCAACCATGTGGCTTGATATAGCTATGTGACCAATTTTTAGATAGTGATATGCGACCACATATTCAAAGACAAGGTATTTACACTGTGCTTTAACTCTACCCTTTCTAGCGGACTGAAAATGATGATGACTGAAATAGGAGTGGAAGCTATGAGCTGAAGAAATCAGGGCTGCACTTTTAGCCTGGATCCCTGCAAGACTTCAGACAGGAGAGTTCACCTACTTGCCTAGTGATATTATCTAGAAGAAGAAGAAGAAAAAAAAAGGCAACTTTACCGTTTACAAGTCAGTCACTGTTTTAGCTTCTTTCTCACAGCAGCTTGATCAATAGCTTGAACAATACCTTATAAGGGAACTATTTAACACCATCTTCCCTCAAAGCTCTAGGCTTTGGCTACTCTCATCTAATGAGCTCTTTTTGTCGAAAGTGAGCTTCTTTATCTGCTTCAGATAAATACTGCCCATTTATTTTCATCTTTTATTTCTCATCTATAGTAACTATAGGAAGAGCTCTGGCTCTTATCAAGGGTTAAGTCCTTTCCCATACTCTAGATACCACCCTTTCCTGAAGTCTTAAGCACATCATTTCTCTACCCATCCTTTCTTTGCTTAATTGTATCAGTTCATCCTGTATACTGCAACATCATCATAATTAAATACAAAGGTGTGCAGTGTTTCATTTCTTAGCCTTGTCTCTCTGACAGTTGCAGCCCCTTTTCTCTGTTCTCCTCTACCCAAACTTCATGAGAAAATAATATACCTATATTTCCACACTTCCTATTTTTTCGTTAACCAACATTTCCTATTCTTTCCTTAACCAACTTCATTCAGGCTTCTTTCCACTACTCTCTATCAAAAGTGCAATAGTCAAGCTAACAAATAACAACCTTCAGAAAAATCAAGTGACTTATTTTATGTTATCTTCTAGTTTAACCCAAGAAGTCTTTGTCACAGATGAGTACTGTTAAATCAAACGAAACTAGCCTGAGGATGCCTCCCTACTGTGAGTCCCTCTGTAACAAACCTCGACCTAACTTAGTATATAAACTAACTGAGAGCTTAATTTAGGAGCATGCTTTTGTAACAAATAGCTCAATCTCAGCCACTTACACAGTTGAACTTCGGTCAGTCATGAGTGGCTGATTGATAAGACTATATTCAAATAGCATAAACATAGAGCTGTAATCAATCAGGTTGTTTCTGTACCTCACTTCTGTTTTCTCTTCATAAATGCTGCCTGTTCACTTTTGGAGCAAAGCTCTCTGAACCTCTTCTGGTTCTGAGGGCAGGTTGATTTGCTAATTGTTCTTGACTCAGTTAAACTCTGTTAAATTTGATTTAAATAAAATGTTGCTTTTAATAGTTCTACCTCTTTAAAAGGTGAATAAACATACATATGTAAAAATTCTTATATGTGTGTGTATTTGAATACATATATACACACAGATATATGTGTATATACAAAATCCATATACACATGATTTTGTGACAGTACTTTCCTAATTCTCCTCCTAACATCTTATCACTTCTTTCTTCATTTTATCACTTCATCTTTTATGCTGAACATCTGGGTTGGGCTGATATTTTGCAGGTACATCTTTCTTTTCTATCTAAAGTCTGATTAAGACTCTGCTTTAAAAATGACTTTAGTGGGAATAGTTTTAAAAAAAGCTAAAAGAAGTTATAATCATACAGCAGAACATTAAAGATTTGGAGAAATCTCCTTGGAGTGAGTAGGAATTAGTAGGCTGCTGTGTGGACAGGTTTTGGCATTAAAAAAAAAAAAAAGGAAAGGGGCTAAGAATGTAGAGATTTGGAAGGTAATCAAAGCATACTTTGAAGACATACAGAAAAAAATGAACACATACATTACAGATAAGTACTGTGAGCCAGCTTTCGGATTCCTGAATAAACATGGCTGGTAACCAAGAGGTCAAGTAATGTCAAATAAATGACACAATAAAGGTTTAGGGTAGAATATTACAATTGTTTAGATTTCAATAGAACAAAGTTTCTTAAAAGAGGTCGGTAGGAAAAGTATGTGGGAGAGACCTCAGAGGAGGTGAGGAGGTGGCACTGTCAAAAGTGAGCCAGGTTAAAGGTAAGACCAAAAAGCAAAGAGAACTTGTTGATAAAAAATTGAGGATATTAGAACTTGATTAATCATAGGATAATGGTCCCAGAAGACAAAGCTGACAGATGTCATTTTAGTTGAGAGAGAGAAAGTTGAGTCAGGGATAAGGAAACACACATCAATATGCTGGTGGTGAGGTAAAGTGTGGGTGTGTGCTGGAGGAGTTGGGGTTTGTATTTCATCACTGGCTGATGAAAATAGGTTTGAGAGACATTATGGATTTAGTCTCAATCCATACCTTGACTGTAGGTACTAAGTACTGCAGTCAGAATATTATCTGAATTGACTGGGCAATGCCATATCCTGAAACCACTTACTAAGTAAACAGATAATGGGCCCAGAAACTGCAGAGGCTGCTTACCTCATGGGTTGAATGATGGCTGAGAAACTTCTCACTCGCGGGACATAGTCAAGTGGATGATATTTAGTTGTTAGTAGTGACTTTATATTTGAATATATGAATTATGAATGGATAGGTGCCTCTGTGGGTAATCTCAGTGTAGAGATGTCTGTAGATTATATTCTTGAATTTGTCTGGAGCAGCTCAGCTAATTAAAGCAATGCACTTAGGAAGCCATGTCTGCAGGTTCATTTCCTGTGAGGGCTTTATACATCTGCAGACCACACAACACATAATAGGACCTTAATAAATATTGTTCATTAGATGAATAAATGCAGAAATAATGCACAGGGAAAAAAGGGGTGTGTGTCTATAAAGGCATTACCACTGTCTAGGCCTTTAAGCATAATCATCATGTTCAGAAATCCCTGTTTGAACCAGTGAGGAAAATTTTTTGAGAAAGCAAGAGAGATGCGCAAAACTTATCACTGCTCTCAATAAGTAATGAAAAGACACATCCTTCTAAGGCAGTATGGGTAATTGTATCTAGTGTAGTGAAAAAGGAAATGGTTATTTTAAAAAATTTTCTATCATCTTATACAAAAGAAAATGTTTTCATGTAAATATAATATGGTTTAATATAAACTAAAAGTAAACAAAAACCTTATTCACTTCAAATATTTGATAAAAAGGATATGAGACAAAATTGAATAATTATCTTTAACTTAATAAAATAATTAAGATAGTTATTTTGCTAGTCATTTTTTCTTAGCATTTTGAACTTCCTATATTCTTCAACCATTCTTATAATTTCAAACCTCTAAATCACAATTTTATATCAGTGTCTTACCCTTTTTTGATGTAGTAAGTGACACTATCCCATCCACGTTATCTTCGACCCAAATTTAACGTTTCTTCATATATTTCCATAGGGTGTGGATTTCACATAAGCTACATAAAGTGAAATTAAAGCACTTTTGTATCCCACTGCTTTACCTTATAATGTAAACAGATCATCAAAACTATTTGAATGGTTATATAATAGTCTAGGTATTCATTTAAACAAGAACTATTTCTTGAATGCTTAAATGCTAGTAAGTACATGGATTATATCAATAAGAGAGGCCAAGTTCTCAACATTATTTTTATTAACCAGTACCTTCATAAATTATGTCTACAATAATCTATCAAAAAACCCCATGAACTTACCAAAGCTCTATGTCTGCATTTGAAGACTTAGAGACAAACATAAATATAAATATATACAAATTTTGTTTCAAAAGTTTTCACATAACTTTAATGTAAATATTGGATTACTCTAACTTCATTTTATTTAAAAAACCAAGTTTAACGTTTTAGGAAGCTTGTTTCTTAAATCTAGACTTAAATAATAAATGTAATAAAAAAAAGCCCCAGTCATAATAAGAAGTCCGGAGGAAGGAGGAAAGGGGGAGTTAGTTGTTTAAGGGGTATAGATTTCAGATTTGCAAGATGAAAAAGTTCTGAAGATCTGTTTACAACAATGTACACTTCACAATGTGAATATATATAAACACTACTGAACTGTACACTTAAAGTGAGTAGTGAGAGAGAGACAGAGAAAGAGAGGCCTGTGGCTTCTCCTCTTAAGCCATTTTTTCTGTTCATATATCAGCCAGACTGTCATTGTTCTACATCTGTTATAGTGGAGCAACATTATTCATTATAATTCCTTGTTTGTTCAACCAAAAGGCTCTTTGGATTCAGTTTTAACGTGTCTCTTAACAGATGAACTGTGTTATCTATGCACAGAAGTTATTTTTACACTTTATTTGTGAAACTTAACTGCTTGGGTGTGCAAAAGCAAACACACTGTTGCATTCTGCCTCAGTGCCATAAAAAAACACAAAACAAAACAAAACAAAACAAACACCTGGACCATCTGTAGCTCATCACTTTCTCAGTAAATTCTAGATGAACAAAGTCCTGAAATACTGAATAGATTATCCATCAAAATACAACCGAGCGCATCAGTCTTTCTCAAAGTAATTTCCCAGTCAAGGCAGTAGCTGCTATTGTTTGTCCACTCTCCCTGTTTTATATCCTTGGGTGTGAAATGTCACGTGGAAAAGGCATTAGCCTCCTGAAGGACTCAGTACGGTCATTTCAATTTCTTAATTAGAAGAAGCTGAGAGTTAACATTAAAAAAAAGTACCATGTTACACAGCAAAGATTTTATGATTTCTCATGGAGGGTCCCTTCAGTGACTGTGATTTCTCTTAAAGAAAACTCGACATTGGGAAATTGAACGTCTCTGACTACCATGAAAAACTTAAGTAGACCAAATGAATTTTTAAATTTTGGTTTTAAGTTAATAATAACACCTGACTTTACTGTATTCTTAAAATATTTTACATTTACCATACCATAATACCTTGCCATATTTTTACCATTACATTACAAAATAGTAAAATACATGGTTGTGTGATTTTGAAATTATAGAATGTATTTTTGGATGTAAGAATGTGTGTTGGAAAGTTCTTTGGATGGTCAAAGTGATATTTTATGAATCAAATATGATGGAGAAGAAAAAATCGCTTAAAAAGGAGGAAAGAAGTTTATACATTTTCAGTTCTTACTTTAAGATAATTCCTGAGTGGTCTTGGCTAGTTCTGACTCCCTCTACACCATGCTCTGACAAATAACCTACCTTTCTATTGTTAATCAGGTCAATCTCATTTTATTTACTCTTCTTTGCCCTTTGCACTTGTCCCTCTTTCTGTAATTCTCTGCCCCAGCGATTCTCATCTTGGCTACTTACAGAAATTTAAGTCCAAACTCAAAATGGCTTCTTCTATGACAGCCCAATCAAAATTAGACATCCAATCTTTTTTGACAATTGTTCTATATCACATAAATAAGGGAATACTTGTTTGATCTCTCTCTCTCTTCTTTCCTTTTATCATTCCTCCTTCCTTCCCTCCTTCCCTCAGTCATTCCTCCCCAATTATTTTTTCTCTCTCTGCACCTTCCATCCTTCCTTTTTTAGCATGAATCATCACAGTACTATCTTGCTCATTCACTTCTGTTTGCAGACCAGTCCCTGCACCCCCATAACACCACATGTACACATCCTGTGTTTCTTATTTACTGCTTTACTCTCAACATATAAAATGTCACCTGGGACATAATATTTGTCAAATAATTAAAAAATAAGCAAACCAATTAAAGGAAAGATTATTATAGATCTTAAAAAGACAATACAAAAAAAGATTGTGCCTGAATCTGCTACATTTGAGTCATTCTATGTATACATATATAAGATATTACATAAAATATGATATTCTGGTTGGCATGCAGTGGTATTTCATTGTATATTAATTACACTTACTCATTGAATTTTATTATTGTTTCCTAGATGCATTTAATTATTAGTTTTGCTTTTCTTTTTCATCTTAAAGTTATTTCAAAATCAAATTGCTACAGCATATTTTTAATTTCTGGATCATTTTAATATTTGTCTACTACTGATTTTAATGTTTCTTTTTTGTATTTATTCACTGTGTTCAGAAATGTTCTTCTGTATTGCTTTTACCTTTTGAAATCTAAAATAAATTTCGTTGTTGGTGTAACATATGGTCATGCTTGGTAAGTTTTCCTTGTGTCCCTAAGAATAAGCACAATTTTGATATACAATAAAGCTAAAATTTATCTATGAGATCAATACAAATAATTATTTTATTCAGATTCTTTATATATTATTAACTGCTATTCTATCAGAACAACTATTTGAATGGGTTAAGTAAAAATGCATTCTAATATTGCATTTCTATTTATTTCTTTGTGCATTCTCCATAGATTTCATGTTACTTATTTTCATATTATGTTGCTTGTCGTTTAAACATTCCTAAAATCAAATCGTCCTTGTGGACTGTACATTTTGTGCCATCTTGTGTCTCATCTAATACTTCTTGCCCTGAATTTAAGTTTGTCAGATGTTTATATAAAACAGCTTGGCTTTATAAAAGATATTATCATGTTCTCTTCAATCATTCTTATAATTCCAAACCTCTAAATCACAATTTTATATCAATATCTTACATATAACCCATAGCCACTCTTTTCTGATCCAGTAGGTGACTTTATCCAATCCACATTTATGTTTAAATGTCTCCATGTATATTCTGCTTCTTTATTGTTTTGTGAATTCTTGCTTTCAATACTTCTGAGTTTGTCATCTTCTAATATATACTCTGGGGTTTTTGGTTGTTTTTATATAAGTATATTTTATAGTGATCTTAAATTCGGCAACCATGATAGAATGACCTATTAATTCTTGTAGTTTTTAATTTCTGTATTTCAACAATTACAACCTTGCTATCTGAATGTAATGACAGATTTATGTCTTCGGACACACACACACACACACACACACACACACACACACATTTTGGGTACCTGTTATTATAAAGACTGGCCTATAGTTTTCTCTGTGCTTTCATTGTTTTTTTTTTTTTTTTAATTTATTATTATTAGAGACAAGATCTTGATCAGTCGCCCAGGCTGGAGTCCATTGGCACAATCATAGCTTACTGTAGTCTCAACCTCTTGGGCTCAAGCAATCCTCCTACCTCAGCCTCCTGAGTAGCTAGGACTAAGGTGTGTGCCACCATGCTTGGCTGATTTTTTTATTTTTTGTAGCGATGCTTGCTATATTGCTCAGGCTGGTCTCAAACTCCTGGCATCAAGCAATCCTTTTTCCTTAGTTTTCCAAACTATTGGAATTACAGGCATGAGCCACAGCTCCCAGCCAATTTTCATTTTTAGTTATATTTTTGTCTGGTTTTAGTATGGATTCATATAGTGGTTCAGGAGTATTTTCTTATTTTAATTTATCTCTGAGCATTTTGAAAAAGTGTTACCGTTTCCTTCTGAAATTGGAAAGTTCACTATAAAAGCCATCAAATCTATGTTTCTCTTTGTGGATAGATTGTTTTTAGGGATTTTATTTTTCATTATATATGAGATTTTTCTGATGTTCTATGCCTTCTTATTTGAGGTTTGGAAAGTTGCATTTTGAAGGGCTGCTCCATGGTGTCTAAATTTTCAATTTTATTAAACTAGAGATGACATTATCTATTTCTTCCCATGTTTCTATGAACTGTATTGGAGTAATATTTTTATTTTTCATGTTAGTTATTTGTGCTTTCTCAATATTTTCCCTCTATCAACTTTGATAGAGACATGAGTTTTATTAATGTTTCTAAGGAAAACAATGTTGATTTTGTTAATTTTGTTTGTTACTCTTTTTTATATTTTCTCTTTTTTGTTGATTTATGTTCTTCTTACGTAGTTTCTTTTTAAAGTGTATTTAGATTTAAACTTCTGGGACTTTTAAGTATTATTTTTATATAGAAACTTTGATCTTATATGAGACAGCAATAACTGCATTCCGTAAGTTTTGATATGTCATGCTTTCAATATAATTGCAATTCATTTCTAATTATTTTCTAAATTGTGCTGTGATTTTTTCTTTATGCATATGTAGATGAGTATGCTTAAATTCTAAATATGTGGGAGGAGAGTAGACTTATCTTATTATTGGATTCTAGCTTAATTCTCATTAAGATTGGAGAACATAAATTTTATGACAATATTACTTTAAAATTGCTGAGACTTGCTCTATGATTTATCATGGAGTGATTTTCAGATGAATATATAATCAATGGCTATTGGATGTCATCTCATTTAGCTGTTAGATCAAATTTGTCAATAATGTCTTTCAAATCTGCAATATCTCTAGTAATTTGTAGCAATTTGTTTCCACTATCTAATTATTCTTTGTAACAAATGCATTTTGAGTAATAACAGAGCACATAATTGCTTTCTTCAAAATGTCTTCTGAAGGTCATGACTTTTAGCAGGGGTAACTATTTTCTATTTTGGTCTGGCTTTAATTTAGGTAATAGTGTGATTGAACATAGATGTTTATGACATTTATTAAAAGCTATTATTACTAATTTTCCCCAGAAAAAAACTTCTAATGGAGATGTATTGGAGATTAGTGATTTTTTAATGTTAATGAGAAAAATGGATTAAAATTACCAACAATGAATGGAGATTAATTTTCTAATTTTCTTTTAGTTCTACCCATTTTCCCTTTATAAGGCTATATTATTGGGAATATATAGATATAAAATTATTTTATCATACTTATGAATTGAGACATTATAATGAGAAATGTCATCTTTACTGAGATACTGCTTTTTGTATTTGCCGTCTTCATTTGCTATGAGAATAACTATACCAGCTTTCTCCTGATATATTTTTGCATGTTACATAATTTTCCATACTTGAACTTACATGTCATTCCTGTTGTTAAGACACGTATACTTACTAAGGTTTACTTTCATTCTGCAACTACTTTTCTATAATTATTGGAATATTCACATTGTTTACATTTTCTGTAATTATTGCTGCTATTGGTTCAAATCTGTCATTTTTTTCCTCCACAAGTCACTGGGAGGGGTTAATTATAAATAAACATCCATACATGTACATCTTTACAATATACACAGAAATATAGATATATTCAGGTATATATTATTTTTGTTTTAAGGATTAATATATTTATATAATTTTGTATACACATGTAACTTTATCCATCTATATCTAGTTTTTGAAATTTTATCTTATGCATGAATTGAGACTTTATAATGAGAGATGTCACCTTTACTAAGGTAATGTTTCTTGTTTTTAAGTCTTCTTCATTTACTATTAGAATAGCTACCAGCTTTCTCCTGACAAATTTTTGCATGCTACATAAATTTCCATACTTGAACTTATACGTCATTCTTGTTGTTGGGAAACATATGTTTACACTATGGCTTACTTTCATTCTGACAAATATTTTTCTATAATAATTAGAATATTTGGTCAGTTTGACCATTGGTCTACTGTTCCAAACTACATTCTTCCTAGAAGTAGAAGAACTTACAGGCTGCACAAATGTTTTAAAAAGTAATATATCAAGAAACCAGGTCTAAGTGGGCCTAATTTTGTGCACAGATATTTGCACAATTGAATTTCTCATATTTTAAGTAACATGGTTATTTGTGGAAGTTCTACAGATATTAACTATTTCTGGCATTCTGCTCTTACACCTACTAGTACGATTCTACTACTGTTTATAGTCTTAATTCTACAAGTTGATTTCTCCCATTTTCTTAGAATCATCTTGCTACTAGGCAAACTAGACATAGTGCTAGGACACTTAAACTCACTTTTAAATAACATCTTTTTGGAAGTGCCAAGTTTTGTTTACTTACTCATGTTATACGTGAAATAAAATATTTTAATATGTTTAGAAAGTCATTACATACAAGAATGTATTCTGGGCCGGGCGCGGTGGCTCAAGCCTGTAATCCCAGCACTTTGGGAGGCCGAGACCGGTGGATCACGAGGTCAGGAGATCGAGACCATCCTGGCTGACACGGTGAAACCCCGTCTCTACTAAAAAATACAAAAAACTAGCCTGGCGAGGTGGCGGCACCTGTAGTCCCAGCTACTCGGGAGGCTGAGGCAGGAGAATGGCGGGAACCCGGGAGGCGGAGCTTGCAGTGAGCTGAGATCTGGCCACTGCACTCCAGCCTGGGCGGCAGAGCGAGACTCCGTCTCAAAAAAAAAAAAAAAGAATGTATTCTGATGTGGATAAAATGTCATGTTTGGAAATTTCTTGTACAAATTCAGAAAGAAAATAATAGATTCTTAACAAATATTAAGCCCTGAACCCCAAGATCTAAACTTGTAATTTAAGCTTTTATGGAGTCATAGCAGATATTTTGCCACTTTATTTCAAAAATATGTAAAGAGTCAGTATGAAGCATACTTGTGGCAACACAAACTACACTAGTAATGTTTTACTTTAAGTTAATAAAGAGAAGAGAAGAGGTTCCAAGATGGCCAAATAGGAACAGTTCCAGTCTGCAGCTCCCAGCATGAGTGACACAGAAGACAGGTGATTTCCACATTTCCAACTGAGGTACTGGGTTCATCTCACTGGGGCTTGTCAGACAGTGGGTGCAGCCCATGTAGCAGGGCGGGGCATCGCCTCACCCAGGAAGTGCAAGGGGTCAGGGAATTCCCTTTCCCAGCAAAGGGAAGCCATGACAGACTGTACCTGGAAAATCAGGACACTCCCTCCCTAATACTGTGCTTTTCCATTGGCCTTAGCAAACAGAACACCAGGGGATTATATCCCACACCTGGTTTGGAGGGTCCCACACCCACAGAGCCTCACTCACTGCTAGCAGATCAGTCTGAGATACAACTGCAAGGTGGCAGTGAGGCTGGGGGAGGGTTGTCCACCATTGCTGAGGCTTGAGTAGGTAAACAAAGTGGCTGGAAAGCTCGAACTGGGTAGAGCACACTGCAGCTCAAGGGGGCCTGTCTGCCTCTGTAGACTACACCTCTGGGGGCAGTGAATAGCTGAACAAGAGGCAGCAGAAACTTCTTCAGACTCAAATGTCCCTGTCTGACAGCTTTGAAGAGAGTAGTGCTTCTCCCATCATGGAGTTTGAGCTCTGAGAATGGACAGACTGCCCCCTCAAGTGGGTCCCTGACTCCTGAGGAGCCTAACTAGGAGATGCCTCCCAGTAAGGAGTCAATTGACACCTCATAGAGACAGGTTACCCTCTGAGAGGAAGCTTCCAGAAGAAAGACCAGACAGCGTTTGCCATTCTGCAATATTTGCTGTTCAGCAGTCTCTGCTGGTGATACCCAGGCAAACAGGGTCTGAAGTGGACCTCCGGCAAACTCCAACAGACCTGCAGCTGAGGACCCCCTGACTGTTAGAAGGAAAACTAACAAACAGAAAGGACATCCACACCAAAACCCCTTCTGTACATCACTGTCATGAAAGACCAAAGGTAGATACAATCACAAAGATGGAGAAAAACCAGAGCAGAAAACCCGAAAATAATACAAACCAGAGCACCTCTACTCCTCCAAAGGAATGCAGTTCCTCATCAGCAATGGAACGAAGCTAGATGGAGAATGACTTTGACAAATTGAGAGAAGAAGGCTTCAGACGATCGGTAATAACAAACTTCTCCGAGCTAAAGGAGGATGTTCGAACCCGTCTCAAAGAAGCTAAAAACCTTGAGAAAAGATTAGATGAATGGCTAACTAGAAGAAACAATGTAGAGGAGTCCTTAAATGACCTGATGGAGCTGAAAACCATGGCATGAGAACTACAGGATGCATGCACAAGCTTCAGTAGCTGATTTGATTAAGAGGAAGAAAGGGTATCAGTGATCAAAGATCAAATGAATGAAATGAAGACAGAAGAGAAGTTTAGAGAAAAAAGAGTAAAAAGAAATGAACAAAGACTCTAAGAATTATGGGACTATGTGAAAAGACCAAATCTATGTCTGATTGGTGTACCTGGGAGTGATGGGGAGAATGGAACCAAGTTGGAAAACACTCTTCATGATATTATCCAGGAGAACTTCCCCAACCTAGCAAGGCAGGACAACATTCAAATTCAGGAAATACAGAGAATGCCACAAAGATACTCCTTGAGAAGAGCAACTCCAAGAAACATAATTTTCAGATTTACCAAAGTTGCAATGAAGAAAAAAAAATTGTTAAGGGCAGCCAGAGAGAAAGATTGGGTTACCTACAAAGGGAAGACCATCAGACTAACAGTGGATCTCTCAGCAGAAATGCTACAACCCAGAAGAGAGTAGGGGCCAATAGTCAACATTCTTAAAGAAAAAAATTTTCAACCCAGAATTTCATATACAGCCAAACTAAGCTTCATAAGTGATGGAGAAATAAAATCCTGTACAGACAAACAAATGCTGAGAGATTTTGTTACCACCATGCCTGCCTTGCAAGAACTCCTGAAGGAAGCACTAAACATGGGAAGGAACAACCGGTACCGGCCACGGCAAAAACAGTCAAATTGTAAAGACCATCGATGCTAGGAAGAAACTGCAGCAACTAATGAGCAAAGTAACCAGCTAACATCATAATAACAGGATCGAATTCACACATAAAAATATTTACCTTAAAGGTAAATAGGCTAAATGCTCCAATTGAAAGACATAGACTGGCAAATTGGATAAAGAATCAAGACTTATTAGTCCGTTGTATTCAGGAGACCCATCTCAAGTGCAGAGACACATAGGCTCAAAATAAAGGAATGGAGGAAGATCTACCAAGCAAGTGGAAAACAAACAAACAAACAAACAAACAAAAGCAGGGGTTGCAATCCTAGTCTCTGATAAAACAGACTTTAAACCAACAAAGATCAAAAGAGACAAAGAAGGCTATTACAAAACGGTAAAGGGATCAATTCAATAAGAAGAGCTAACTATCCTAAATATATATGCACCCAATACAGGAGCACCAAGATTCATAAAGCAAGCCCTTAGAGACTTACAAAGAGACTTGGACTCCCATACAATAATAATGGGAGACGTCATCACCCCACCATCAATATTAGACAGATGAACAAGATGGAAAGTTAACAAGGATATCCAGGACTTGTACTCAGCTCTGCACCAAACAGACTTAATAGACATCTACAGAACTCTCCACCACAAATCAACAGAATATACATTCTTCTCAGCACCACATCACCACATCACACTTACTCCAAAATTGACCACATAGTTGGAATTAAATCACTCTTCATCAATGTAAAAGAACAGAAATTATAACAACTGTCTCTCAGACCACAGTGGAATCAAACTAGAACTCAGGATTAAGAAACTCACTCAAAACTGCTCAACTACATGGAAACTGAACAACCTGCTCCTGAATGACTACTGGGTACATAACGTAATGAAGGCAGAAATAAAGATGTTCTTTGAAACCAATGAGAACAAAGACACAACTTACCAGAATATTTGAGACACATTTAAAGCAGTGTGTAGAGGGAAATTTATAGCACCAAAGGCCCACAAGAGAAAGCGGGAAAGATTTAGATCTTTCCTAACATCAAAATTTAAGAACTAGAGAAGCAAGAGCAAACTTATTCATAAAGCTACCAGAAGGTAAGAAATAATTAAGATCAGAGCAGAACTGAAGGAGATAGACACACACACACACACACACAAAAAAAAACATTCCAAAAATCAATGAATTCAGGAGCTGGTTTTTTGAAAAGATCAACAAAATGGATAGACCACTAGCAAGACTAATAAAGAAGACAAGAGAGAAGATACAAATAGATGCAATAAAGAATGATAAAAGGCATATTACCATCAATCCCGCAGAAATACAAACTACCATTAGAGAATACTATAAACACCTCTACACAAATAAACCAGAAAATCTAGAAGAAATGGATAAATTCCTGGACACACACTCCCAAGATTAAACCAGAAAGTTGAATCCCTGCATAGACCAATAACAGGTTCTGAAATTGAGGCAAAAATTAACAGCCTACCAACCAAAAAACAGTCCAGGAGCAGACGGATTCATAGTCAAATTCTACCAGAGGTACAAAGAGGAGCGGTACCATTCCTTCTGAAACTATTCCAATGAATAGAAAAAGACAGAATTCTCCCTAATTCATTTTGTGAGGCCAACATCTTCCTGATACCAAAGCCTGGCAGAGACACAAGAAATAAAGAGAATTTTAGACCAATATTCCTGATCAACATCGATGCAAAAATCCTCAATAAAATATGACATGATTGTATATTTAGAAAACCCCATCGTCTCAGCCCAAAAACTCCTTAAGCTGATAAGCAACTTCAGCAAAATCTCAGGATACAAAATCAATGTGCAAAAATCACAAGCATTCCTATACACCAATAACAGACAAACAGAGAGACAAATCATGAGTGAACTCCCATTCACAATTGCTTCAAAAAGAATAAAATACCTAGGAATCCAACTTACAAGGGAAGTGAAGGACCTCTTCAAAGAGAGCTACAAACCACTGCTCAATAAAATAAAAGAGGACACAAACAAATGTAAGAATATTCTATGCTCATGGATAGGAGAATCAATATCATGAAAATGGCCCTACTGCCCAAGGTAATTTATATATTCAATGCCATCCACATCAAGCTACCAATTACTTTCTTCACAGAATTGGGAAAAACTGCTTTAAAGTTCATATGGAACCAAAAAAGGGCCCACATTGTCAAGACAATCCTAAGCCAAAAGAACAAAGCTGGAGGCATCACACTACCTGACTCAAACTACACTACAAGGCTACAGTAAACAAAACAGCATGGTACTGGTACCAAAACAGAGACCAATGGAACAGAATACAGCCCCCAGAAATAATACCATACATATACAAGCATCTGATATTTGGGAAACCTGATAAAAATAAGAAATGGGGATGGGATTCCCTATTTAATAATGGTGCTGGGAAAACTGGCTAGCTATATGTAGAAAGCTGAAACTGGATCCTTCCTTACACCTTATACAAAAATTAATTCAAGATGGATTAAAGACTTAAATGTTAGACCTAAAACCATAAAATCCCTAGAAGAAAACCTAGGCAAGACCATTCAGGACATAGGCATGGGCAAGGACTTCATGACTAAAACACCAAAAGCAATATAAACAAAAGCCAAAATTGACAAATGGGATCTAATTAAACTAAAGAGAATCTGCACAGCAAAAGAAACTACCATCAGAATGAACAGGTAACCTACAGAATGGGAGAAAATTTTTGCAATCTACCCATCTGACATAGGGCTAATATCCAGAATCTATAGAGAACGTAAACAAATTTACAAGAAAAAAATCAAACAACCCCATGATAATGTGGGCAAAGGATATGAACAGACTCTTCTCAAAAGAAGACATTTATGCAGCCAATAGACATATGAAAAAATGCTCATCACTTGCCATCAGAGAAAGGCAAATCAAAACCACAATGAGATACCATCTCACACCAGTTGGAGAGGCAGTCATTAAAAACTAAGGAAACAACAGGTGCTGGAAAGGATGTGGAGAAATAGAAATGCTTTTACACCATTGGTGGGACTGTGAACTTGTTCAACCATTGTGGAAGACAGTGTGGCAATTCCCTCAAGGATCTAGAACTAGAAATACCATTTGACCCAGCCATCCCATTCCTGGGCATATATCCAATGGATTATAAATCATGCTGCTATAAAGACACATGCACATGTATGTTTATCGTGGCATTATTCACAATAGCAAAGTCTTGGAACCAACCCAAATGTCCATCAATGATAGACTGGAATAAGACAATCTGGCACATATACACCATGGAATACTATGTAGCCATAAAAAAGGATGAGTTCATGCCCTTTGTAGGGATATGGATGCAGCTGGAAACTATCATTCTGAGCCAACTATCACAAGGACAGAAAACCAAACACTGCATGTTCTCACTCGTAGGTGGGAATTGAACAATGAGAACACTTGGACACAGGGTGGGGAACATCACACACTGGGGCCTGTCATGGGGTGGGGGAAGGGAGGAGGGATAGCATTAGGAGATGTACCTAATGTAAATGACGAGTTAACGGGTGTAGCACACCAACATGACACATGTATCCATATGTAACAAACCTGCACATTGTGCACATGTACCCTAGAACTTAAAGTATAATAAAAAAAATCAAGATAATAAAAAAATTACTTATAGAATGGCCATGTATTCCAGCAATTCTATCTCAGAGTATGTATCCAAAAGGGTTGAAAGCAGGGATTCAAACATATTTGTACATCTATGTTCACAGCAACATTATTTACAGTATCTAAAAGGTGGAAACAAACCAAATGCCCATTGACTGACAGATACATGAGCAAACAGAATGTGGTGTATATATACAGTGCAGTATTATTCAGCCTTAAAAGGAGGGAAATCCTGTCCCATGCTACGACATGGGTGAGCTTTGAAGACATTATGCAAAGTGAAAAAAGCCAGACATGAAAGTACAAATACTGTATGATTCCACTCATATGAGACACTTAGAGCAGTCTAATTCATAAAGATGGAAAGCAGGATGGTGGTTGCCAGGGGCTGAGTAAGGGGGAAAATTGAGAGTTATTGTTTAATGGGTATGGAGCTTCCATTTGGGCAGATGAAAAAGTTCTGGAGATAGATGGTGTACCTCAGTGTCAATGTCCTTAATGCCACTGAGCTGTACACCTAAAATGTTTTAAATGGTAAATTGTTATGTTTATTTTACCATAATTTAAAATATGAAAAAAGAAAAAAAGAATAAAGAGAAATCCTATACTCTAATGGTGTATTTTTTACATCAAACTCCAGTATAAATGTATCATATAATATTAAGCTTGTTTGATAATAACATTATTTATTAAAAACTATTAAGAAGCTCTTGAATAATACTAATTTTATTTATGTGGGGACGTAATCAGACAAAATTATATAGTATAATATAGCAAATTTGGTATTGCTCAGTATCAAAAATATAATACTCCTAGGGGAAAATTCAAGTGAAGTCGTATTAGTTTTGAAAATGAGGAGAAATTACCACAGGAGTCTGTCATTGGTCTTGAAGTAAAAACTAATAAAACTCCCATTATTCAGCTTTGCCTTTCTTTCCTTTAATAAAAAGTAAAATGCTCAAGAAGTAGTTAGAGCAAAAGTCTATGGCAAGTAAATTAATATAATCTCCCTCTAGTTATCAACTGTCAGATTTTCTGAAAACTTGTGATAATAGGATCAGTTTGAGCTATTCATTTGTTAAGATAACAGTGAGGCTTAAAAGATGTAAAATGTGAACCTATTGAATGGAAAGATAATTTTTTTGATTAAAATAGACTTCAGGGGGAAAAATTATTTAATAGATGTTATATATGATAAAATGGAAGTGATTGTCACACACAAACATTCAAAATTGTCTAATAAAACATGTTAATACAAAAGTCTTTATTAGCTGTAGATAAAAAATTTAATCCCAATACAGATTGCTATAGGTATTAATTATTAGGCACAAAGAAGTCATGGCTACTCTTCAATCATTTAAAACTTATAGCCATGGTTGAGGGACATATAAGGTTGACATTCTTATTGTCATTACTAAAAATTATGTCCCTTTTTTATATTGACAGGTTTTTTACTTTTTGTTATTATTTATTTACCCTAAAGAGAATTATTTTTGATTTGTTAAAATCTAATATTATCACTTTCATTATCTCCCCAACATCATCACATTCTTTAATTCTGCATTTACATTAATTCCAACATGATATTATCAATCTTAGAAACAATTTCTTTAAAGTCAATATTTATTTACATTTACAATTATATTTACCTTTCAGTTGCGCTTCATTTCTTCCTACATCCCCATGCTTTGGCCTGAGATTATTTTTCTTGTTTCTAAAGGACTCTCTTCGAATTTTTCCTTTGTGCAGGTCAGTTGGTGGTGAAGGCTTTCAGCTTGTGGTTAGCAGAAAACATTATTTCGAAGGATTATTTTGCTGGGTATACAATTCTAGTTGGGCAGTTATTCTTTTTAATAACAGCAAAGAAGTCTATTAACTGAATGTTGATATTTCTAATTTTATCTTTAAATTTCATTTTTGTTTCTTTAATGATGCCAATATATTTTTTTTGCCCTTTTGGAAGCAACTTCTCCTTGTCTCTGGTTATTGTTATATTTATTGTGCTCAATGTTTGCACAGCTTCTTGAACATACTTGTCTATTTGTGAATTTGGCAGTTTGTAGCCACTATCTTCTCAATTACTACTTTGGGCTTTCTCTCTCTCTCTCTCTCTCTCTCCGTTTTTCTCTCTCCCTCTCCGTCTCTCTGCCCCCTCTCTCTTTTTCATTTTCTGGGACTTCAAGTAACAATATTTAAGAATTTTTTACTCTGTCCTATATGTCTTTTTTTTCTCCTATTAGTATCGTTTACCTACCTGTGTTTCTATCAACGATATTTTTCTTTATCTGTCTTTAAGTTTGTTTATATTTTCTTTTGTTAGAACTAACTTGCTGCTAAATTGATCAATTGAACACTTACTTTTAGTTATTGTGTATTTTTTAATATTTTGTATGTTGCAATGTGTATCTAGATTTGTTTTTGCATATTTCAATTATACTAGGCTATCATACAACTTTGTTTCTATTTCACTTATTTTTCCTATTTATTATACATGTTAACTACAGCCATATGTGTCTAAAAATTCCAGAGTCTAGGTTAACTGTGTAGTTTTGTTGATTCATTTGTTTGCCTGTTTGTTTGTTGACTTTAAGTCAGTTTTTGTTCACTCATGCAAGAGGTAGGATGATTTTTAATGAATGCCAGGACTCGTGTGGAATTTTATAGTCTCTGAGGATTTTTTTTTTCCCCATATAGAGAATTTGCCTTTACTTTTGCTAGTAAGATAGACTGACTAATCACTTTAATTTAATTTGGGACCATAATGACTAAAAGTTAGATTACACTTTGGATAAGACTCCAGTTTTTTTGTTGTTGTTGTTCACCTTTGGTCCTAGAGCACGGCTTTCTAGAGGTTCCACCTGAAAGCCTAGGGTGTTCTTTAACTCTGATCTGCCATTAAACTACACTGTGATTCAAGTGCCTCAAGTGTTGGCTGTCTCTTAGGTCTGAAAGATGTCCACAAGATTTTTTTTTCAAATACTTTTTAGTATAAGATTCTCTTCTCAGAATTGGGAAATGTCCTGAGGATAATAGTTGCTTCAGAATGTCATACCAAATTTCAGCACAAATCCTGTTTCCTTGGGATTGTGTTCTTTCATGTCCTGATTGCCTTAAAAGGTCTCTGTTGCCTTCAAGTCTATTTTATTTGTTGGGTTGGCTGTTTAATTTTTACATTAACCAAATTTTCTTGCTGTTCTCTTTGGGAAAGTTGTGCTTGTGATGTGCTACAAAATACTTAAATTTTTGAAAAAGGAGAATTAAAATGTTCCTGTAAGTTGTTCAAACCATTTAAACTAAAATTTAATTATAAATATAATTTTACAAACAAGACTTTGTCAACTTTGAAAGGCAGCATTCTTAGATGTCTATTTCCATTAAAAGTATAATTCAACTAATTTCATTTGCAAGCAAGCAGATAAAAAGTTCTAACCAATAGAAAATAACATAATAATGTGACTTTCTCATGAAATAAGTAGCTATGCTAAAAGAAGTATTTATATTTTTCTAATAATAATTCTTTCCTTTCTAAGCAATATATACTATTTCTAAAGAACAAATGCACATATATTTAAATAATTTATTAGGTAATAAATAGCCAATATTGAAATAAATGCAATTTTTCCAAGAGTTTAAATCTGCTTAGAAAAAAATGTGTTCAATCACTATGTCATATCATATGTAAAACTAAATTTGAGATATAATTAATGTCTAAAAATATCAAATATTAAATGAAAAAGAAGAGGGTATGAGATAATAGTTTTAAGACTATATATGTGGATGTCTCTGTACACAAAAATAGAAATTCAGAATCCATAACATACAGAAGTGATAGATGCATACTCACATGCATATCTCGTCTAACCCTTGGTGTCATGATTGCTTGATCTCTTAAACTCCTAGAATATTTGTCTGTTTATACAACTCTAATTTTCTTGATGTTTCAAGAATAAAGTATATGGCCTACTTTCTTAAAATACTTCTTTGCAAATAGTCAAAATTCCCTTGTGCTACCATGCTCTAAAATAACAAACTGGCAGAAGCAGAACTCTAAATGTTTAGTCTGTGTTTGTACTGAGCATTAGGGTACTGATGGGGTAGGGTATCAGCGACATTTATTTTAAGGAAGGTGCTGATTTAATTGTGGGAGTTGGCAAGTTTCAAATTTGTAATGCTGGCCTTAAGTGGGGAGAGTCAAGCAATAGTGTTGTTGCAGTCTTGAGTCTATAATGTATAAGGCAGGCCAGTAGACTGGAAACACAAGCAAGATTTTTATGTCACAATCCTGAAACATAATTCTTTATTTGGGGATCTTGAGTTTTTGCTCTGAAGGCCTTCGACTGATTATGTGAGTCCTACTCATGTAGGACTAATCTGCTGTACTTAAGGTTAACCTATTATAAATGTTAATTACATCCATTTATCTTCATAGCTACATACAATTTTCAGTGTTTCACCAAATAATTTAAAGCCATAGCCTAGTAAAGAAGACACATACAATTAAGCATCAGTGACTCTACTTTCTCCCAATCACTCTCTCTGTCACTCACACACATGCATGCAGAATTCAATTGTTGTTTGATTTCTCCTATTATATGTGTGTGCGTGAAATTAAAATAGCAATATAAAATCAGGAAAATATATTAAATTGTTATCTTTGTGTTTTAATGAGAGAGAGAAATAGAAAAGGAAATAAATACACATATTTATGAAATTGATGATTATGTGATAACTAGAACATGGTCCTAAATTGCAAGGGTAAAGGCTTACTTTATGTGTCAATTTGACTGGACTACAGAGTGGCCAGATATTATGGTCAATCATCATTCTGGTAGTTTTTGTGAGTGATTTTTGGGTGAGTTTAACATTTAAATAGATAAAGTAGTGTTGCTTGTTATACCCATCTAGAGAGGCTGACATCTTGGAAACTTTTAAAGGACATATTTCAATCCAAATTACTTTTAATCATTTGACAGACATTTTTATTTATAAATACTTGACAGGGCACAGTGGTTCACTCCTGTAATCCTAGCACTTTGGGAGGTAAGGGCGGGTAGATCATGATGTCAGGAGTTCGAGAGCATCCTGACCAACAGGGTGAAACACTGTCGCTACTAAAAATACAAAAATTAGTTGGGCGTGGTGGCACACGCCTGTAATCCCAGCTACTTGGGAGTCTGAGGCAGGAGAATTGCTTGCAGTGAGCTGAGATCACGCCAGTGCCCTCCACCCTGGCTACAGAGTGAGACTCCTTCTCAAAATATATATATGTGTGTGTGTGTATATATATATGTGTGTGTGTGTGTATATATATGTACATATATATGTGTGTGTATATATATGTACATATATATGTGTGTGTGTGTATATATATATTATATATATTCTCATTAGTATGAGTGGGCCTAATTCAGTATGTTGAAGGTCTTGAGTGAACACAAGTCTGGCCCTCCCCCAGTTAAAAGGGAATCCCTCCTGCATGACTGCCTTCATGATAGAATATGAGTTTTTTCTGGTCTTTGAACTGAAACTTCGTAATTGGATTTCCAGGGACTCCAGCTTGCCAACTTTTGATCTTGGGACTTGTCTGCCTCTCTAACTGCATAAGCCAATTCCTTATAATAAATCTATATGTGTATGAATGCTAGTATGTATCTATCTACATCTTATTTATACTACTTCTTTGGAAAACACTAAAACAGAGAGCAATGTATATTTAACATATGATGCATAATATATGATGTATCACATATGACAATATATAATAAAATAAATATTATATTCAATATATGGTACTGTATATGTATCACAATATATAATTATATATTCTTTTCCCAATGAGTAACTAATAAGTTTTACATTCTATTATCAAAATCACAAGAAGTATTTTTGAGAACTAGATGAAAAATGATGCAACATTTTTCTCTGGAAAAAAAAAATACTGAATGCAACAGCTAAGAATAGTATAAAAAACAAGAGTTTTCAATGGTTATATCCCTATTAAATATTTAAATTCATTCTAGAATAGTGATCATTATAATGTAATTGAAGAAATGGAATAAAATCTTTTGGAGATAAAAAAATAAGTCCAATGCTCGTGTTATAAATACATTATATTTGAAAGCACAGAAATAGGATATCTTTAATGAGTTCCTAATCTTTCTTTTTTCTAAATTTTTCCTTTAAACTAGCTTTAATTTGAGAAAATAAAGTAATTTCATTACAAAGTTAAACATAGAATATTGATTGTCAAAGGGATATGGATTGAGGGTTGCTTGGTATGCCAATCTAGAGAAGTGTACATCTTGGAAAATTGTAAAGGACATATTTCAACCCAAATTACTTGTAATTGTTTGACAGTTATTTAGATTTAGAAATAATTTGTGTGTATTACCATTAATAATCTTAGACTTAGAAATTAACTAAAACTAACCTGCCTCTACATATACCTTGGAAATCACTGTTGAAGTGTGCATTGGGTTGAAACTTGAGTTTAGCTCACTCAGCTATGGACATGGGAATATCTATGAAATGTGGCTAAAAGATTAAAATCTAAAATGAAAGGAGACTGGGGCAGCAATTAATGAACGGAGGCTTGTTCTTGACTTGTAATGGAAGAAATATATACATTTTAGTTGGTGATATATTTTTACATCACTGTTTAACCACATCCCATATAATGTCGAATTCTATTTTTCGCTATAATAGTTCTATGCATTGTTTCTATGTTTTTTTGATTTAGAATTTTTGCAGTACAATTGTAAGATGAGGATAATGTAAAAAATTAAAAAAAAAATTACCAGTAACCTTTCCATAAAAAAGAAAACCTTTCAATGTTTGAAGAAGAGACAAACTGGTTGATTGAGGTCTTTGCTCCCATGTTAAAGGGAATGATTATAGAAGCATAATATTGAGCTAGGAAGAGGGGAATCAGACAGATTAATCTCATTACTAAAAAATCAACAGGAAAGAATAAATTACATAAACAAAACATCTGGATTATTGAAGAGAAACTAATTAACATGGTAAGAAAAAACGTGCCTGCCCTTTGAATTAGGAAGGCAGATCATAAAGGATATAATCACAACACTGAAAATGATTGCCAACACACTCTTGTAGCATACACATGTTCTCCCAAAGGAGACATATAATTACAACAAATTGTATTCTAAACATGTATCTGTAATTTGGTAGGCATGGGTTTTCTTAATTCAAACATTTTAAAGTCATAGAAATGTGACTTTTAAAAGCTTAACTCATTTTAGGATGGGGAAATAAAAGTAATATTTTAAACATTGATTAAATCGCTAAGTAATTACCATAATAAACTACCTAACATTGTTTTTGGCAAGAGATATAAACTACTATTTTAAACTTTAATAATATATATCTTGAAATTGAAAATGTACAAACTAATTACACCATCTAATAACCTACTTACAGTGCGGTGGGAAGTTGCCCCAACAACTGTCACGTGTTTCCCTTTGGTTGTGAAAGGCAAGCAAAGGCGACCTGGAACATATCTTTGTTTAAATGAAGTTAAGTTATTTTTGTTTGCTGTAGCAAAGAAAATATATACCTAGAGGAACAGAGATTGTCTCAAGAAAGTTGAATACAGAGACCTCTTCTAATATTTAAACCTGCGTAGAGGACCTTCAACAGGATTAAGTAAGGCGAGTTGATTATCAAGTAGATGTTTTCAAAAAATAGAGAAGATTCGGTGATTAGATGTCTTAGTAAGTTTTATTTGTAAGACAAGAAGAAAAATTTGGAATATAGTCATTGGTAAGGAAGTAATAATAATCCACGTTCATGTTTGTCAGAAGAGGAAGATACTTAGTCATTTGTGCGGTTGCTGAGTGACCTTGTATTTGTTATACTGTAAATATGCTTCTGATGTAGTCTTTTGTGAGCATCACAGGTTGGCTTTCAACAAAGCTGTTATTTACTTGCTGAGATAAAATTCAAGTCATCAAAATTATATGTTTTTGACAATTTTTTTTGCCAAGATTAGTAAAATAATTAATAGTGCTAAAATTACTGAAAATTTACAACCAAAAAAACCACTTTTCTATATTGTATTCTAGTTGCTATTTTTCCTTTTAATTTATATGTATTAATAGGTGCTTAATTTTTTTTTGTCACTGATGTGGTACAGGCATCAATTTTCCCACACAGCTCTCTAAATTTTACAGGTCAACTTATTGAAGGCACTTTTCTGCAATGCTACTTTTTCTTACAGGTCAAGTGCACATATTTGCATGAGCCTGTTTTGGGGTTATCTCCTCTATTTCATTCATCAATTTGTTTATCTTTCTACTTATACTACATAATCTTAATTAATTTCACTTTCACATAATTTTTTTATTTTAAGAATTATGCACCACCACCAAATGGGATTTATTTGAGATAATCAATGCTAGTTCCACATTCAGGATCAACCAATACAAAACTGGGCTCATTGACACAAGCCTATAGTCTCAGAAATTTGGTAGGCTGAGGTGGGAGGATCTATTGAGCCCAGGAATTCAAGAGCAGCTCAGGCAACATAGGAAAATCTCATCTTAAAAAACAAACAAACAAACAAACAGAATCAATCAATCAATACAATAATATACCACATTAAATGATGAAAAGGATAAAGAAGGGAAATCAGATGATTATAACAACCATGGTAAAAAAAAAGGTATATGACGTAGTCCAACACCATTCATGTTTTTTAAAAAAATCTCAGCAAACAAGAAATAGAGGACAACTTTATCAAGTTGGTAAAGAATGTCTAAAACAACTTATAGCTAACATCATAATTGTGAGACACTGAGCTCTGTGTCCCTAAGGTTAAGAAAAATGCAAACATGTTATATCTCTCTACTGTTATTCACCTTGTACTAAAATTATAACTAGAATAATAAGATGAGAAAAAACAATAAAGCTTACACAGATTAGAAATGAAGTATCAAAATTATCTTTATGCTCATATGACATTACAGTCTATGTAGAAAATCAAAGAATCTCACAAAACCTCCTGGAAATAGTAATAAGATTTAATGTAATACTTTCTGACCACTTTGTACTTCTGAAAATGTGTCTTATCTATTCTTAGACATTAGTATTTTTCTCATTTCTACTAAATTTATTTAAGAACATATTGATTCTATGTGTGAGCTGGTATCTCTACATTAATTCATTTAATTCATAAATAGTATATCTCAAAATGGTTAATAGTTTTCTGTACTGCTATATCTAAATAATGGTTGATAACTTTTTTGTATATCTTTTGTCAGATTTATTTCTAGATGGTTAATGTTTTTGATATCACTGCTCAATGACATATGATAAAACATAATATCTATGTAAGCAACACCGGGATAAGGATGTAATGGAGTACCAGGATCTGGGACTACCAAAATACCCTTTCCACTCATTATTTCATACTTTGTTCCCAAGTAAACATTGTTCTCACTTTAAATTGTAATTATTTGACTTTTAAATACTATTACCAAATAAGCATGTATCTCTAAACACTACAGTTTAATTAGTCCTATAGTTTGCATTTGTATAAATTAAATTCTTCACTTTTTTAGATTTTTAAAATTAAACTTTTATTTTAAGTTCAGAAGTACATGTGCAGGTTTGTTATTTAGGTAAACTTGTATCATGGGAGTTTGCTGTACAGATTATTTTGTCACTCAGGTATCAAGCCTAGTACCCATTAGTTATTTTCTCTGATCTTCTTCCTCCTCCCACCCTCCACCCATAATAGGTCCCAGTGTGTGTTGTTCCCCTCTATGTGTCCATGTGTTCTCATCATTTAGTTCCCACTTATAAGTGAGAACATGCATTATTTGATGTTCTGTTCCTGTATTAGTTTGTTAAGGATAATGGCCTCCAGATCCATCCATGTTTCTGCAAATGAGATGATATCATTCTTTTTTATGGCTGCATAGTATTCTAAGTTGTCTATGTACCATATTTTCTTTATGCAGTCTACCACTGATGGGCATTTAGATTAATTCTACGTCTTTGCTATTTTGAATAGTACCGCAAAGAACATATGTGTGCATGTGTCTTTATAGTAGAACAATTTATAATTTTCTGAGTATGTACCCAGTTCTTCTGGGTATATACCTAGTAATGGGATTCCTGGGTCTAGTGGTATTTCTGTCTTTATATTTTTGAGGACTCACTACACTATCTTCCACAACAATTGAACTAATTCACACTCCCACCAACAGTGTATAAGCATTCTTTTTTCTCCACCATCTCACCAACATCTCTTATTTTTTAACTTTTTAATCAGCCATTCTGACTGGTGTAAGATGACATCTCATTCTGGTTTTAATTTGCATTTCTGTAATGATTAGTGATGTTGAGCTTTATTTTATATGCTCGTTGGCTGCATGTATGCCTTCTTTAGAAAAAATGTCTGTTAATGTCCTTTGCCCACATTTTAATGAGTTTTTTTTTTTCTTGTAAATTTGTTTAAATTCCTTATAGACGCTGGATGTTAGACCTTTGTCAGATGGATAGTTCACAAACAGTTTCTCCCATTTGCTAGGTTGCTTACTCTTTTGCTAGTTTCCTTTGTTATGCAGAAGCTCTTTAGTTTTTAATTAGATCCCATTTTCCAATTTTGGCTTTTATTGCAAATAGTTTTTGTTATCTTTGGCAAGAAATATTTGCCCGCATCTTATTCCAGAATGGTATTATCTAGGTTTTCTTCTAGAATTTTTATAGTTTGCAGTTTCACATTTCAGTCTTTAATCCATCTTGAGCTGATTTTTATATAAGGTGTAAAAAAAAGGGTCCAGTTTCAATTTTCTGCATATGGCTGACCACTTATCCCAGCTCTATTTATAGAATAGGGAGTCATTTCCCAATTGCTTGTTTTTGTTAGGATTGTCAAAGATCAGATAGTTCTAGGTGTGCAGACTTATTTCTGAGTTATCTATTCTCTTCCCTTGCTCTTTATGTGTCTCTTTTTTGTACCAGTACCATGCTGTTTTGGCTACTGTAGCACTGTAGTATAATTTGAAGTCAGGTAGCATGACACCTGCAGTTTTGTTCTTTTTGCTTAGGATTGTCTTGGCCATTTGGGCTCTTGTTTAGTTCCATATGAATTTTAAAATAGTATTTTTTCTGGTTCTGTGAAGAATGTCAATGGTAGTTTCATAGGAAGAGCATTCTGTCTAAAAATTACTTTGGGCAGTATGGTCATTTTAAAAATATTGATTCCTCCTCTCCATGAGCATGGGATGCTTGTGTCATCTCTGATTTCTTTAAATAGTGTTTTGTAGTTCCCTTGTAGAGATCTTTCACCTTACTGGTTAGCTGTATTTCTAGATATCTTTGTGCATTTGTGAGGATTTTGAATGGAATTGCATTCCTGATTTGGCTCTCAGCTTGATCGTTGATGGTATATGGAAATGTTAGTGATTTTTGCACATTGATTTTGTATCTTCAGACTTTGCTGAAGTTGTTTATTGGATTAAGGACCTTTTTGACTGAGACAATGGGGTTTTTTATATACAGGATTATATAGTCTGCATAAAGGGATAGTTTGACTTTCTCTCTTCTTATTTGGATGTCCTTTATTTCTTTCTCTTGTCCAATTGTCCCTTCCAGGACTTCTAGTACTATATTGAATAAGAGTGGTGAGAGAAGTTATCCTTGTCTTGTGCTGGTTTTCAAGGGGAATTCTTCTAGCTTCTGCCAATTCAGTATGATGCTGGCTGTGGGTTTGTCATATATGGTTCTTATTATTTTGAGAAAATCATGTGGTTTTTGTCTTTAGTTTGGTTTATGTAATTAATTTCATTTATTGATTTGTGTATGTTGGACAAACCTTGCATTCCAGATTACTTGATTGTTATGGGTACACTTTTCGATGTGCTGCTAGAATCAGTATATTGTTGAGGATTTTTGCATCTACATTCATGAAGAATATTGGCCTGAAGTTTTCTTTTTTTTTTTGCTGTGGCTCTGTCAGGTTTTCTTATCAGGATGATGCTGGCTCTGTAGACTGAGTTAAGGAAGCATCCCTCCTCCTCAATTTTTTGGAACAGTTTCAGCAGCAATGATACCAGCTCTTCTTTGTACACCTGGTAAAATTCAGAAGGAATTTGTCTGTTCCTAGGCTTTTTTGGTGGGTAGGTTATTTATTATGGGTTCAATTTCAGAGCTCATTATTGGTCTCATTATTGGTGTCCTTATTGTATGTGTTCAGGAATTTATCCATTTCTTCTAATTTTTCTAGTTTATATGCCTAGAGGTATATATAGTATTCTCTGATGGTTGTATTTCTGTGAGGCAGTGATAATAACCCCCTTATCATTTCTTATTGCGTTGATTTGAATCTTCTCTCTTTTGTTGTTATTAGTCTAGCTAGCTAGTGCTCCATTTTGTTTTTCAAAAAATTTCATAAAACTGTCTCCTGAATTTGTTGGTATTTTGAATAGATTTTTGTGTCTCAATCTCATTTAGTTCAGCTCTAAATTTGGCTGTTTCTTGTCTTCTGCTAGCTTTGAGATTTGTTTGCTCTTGGTTATTTAGTTCTTTTAGTTCTGGTGTTTTGATATGGGCATTCAGTGTCATAAATTTCCCTCTTACCACTGCCTTAGCTGTGTCCCAGAGATTCTGGTATGCTGTATCTTTGTTCTCCTTAGTTTCAAAGAACTTCTTGATAACTGCCTTTATTTAATTTTTTATCCGGGAGTCATTCTGAAGCAGATCACTCAATTTCCAAGTAACGGAATGATTTTGAGTGACTATCTTAGCCTTGAATTATAATTTGATTGTGCTGTGGTCTGAGTGATTTTTTTTGTTATGATTTCAGTTCTTTTGAAATTGCTGAGGAGTTTTTTACTTCCAATTATGTGATTGATTTCAGAGTATGTACCATATGGAGATGAGAAGAATGTATATTCTGTTGTTTTGGGGTGGCAAATTGTGTTGCTACCCATCAGGTTCATTTGATACAGTGCTGAGTTCAGGTCCTAATATCGTCAGTGGCCTGTTAAAATCTCCAAATATTATTGTGTGGGAGTCTAAGTCTATTTGAAGGTCTCAAAACCTGCTTTATGAATCAGGGTACTCCTGTGTTGCGTATATACATATTTAGGACAGTTAAGATCTTCTTTTTTTGTTGCACGTTTTACCATAATGTAATTCCCTTCTTTGTCTTTTTTTGATCTTTGTTGGTTTAAAGTCTGTTTTGTCTGAAACTATGATTCCAACCCCTGCTTTTTTGTTTTCCATTTGCTTGGTAGATTTTTCTCCATCCCTTTATTTTGAACTTATGTGTGTCATTTCATGTGAGATGAGTCTCCTGAAGACAGTATAACAATGGATCTTGGTTCTTTATGTAGTTGCCTCTCTGTTTTTTAATTGAAGCAGTTATCCATTTACGTTTAAGGTTAGTATTGATATGTGTGGATTTGATCCCACCATCATGATGTTAGATGGTTATTTTGCAGACTTGTTTATGTGGTTGCTTTATAGTGTCACTGGTCTGTGGACTTCAGTGTGTTTTGTAGTGGCTGGTAATGGTCTTTTATTTCCATATTTAGTGCTTTGTTCAAAAGGTCTTGAAAGGCAGGTCTGGTGGTAACAAATTCCCTCAGAATTTGCCTGCATGAGAAGGATTTTATTTATCCTTTGCTTATGAAGCCCAGTTTGGCTGAATATGAAACTCTGGGTTGGAATTTGTTGTATTTAAAAATGTTGAATATTGACACCTGCCCCCCCATCTTTTCTGGCTTGTACAATTTCTTCTGAAAGATCTGCTGTTAGTCTGATGGGTTTCCCTTTATATGTGACCTGACCTTTCTCTCTACCTGCCTTTAACATCTTTTCTTTCATTTCCACCTTGGAGAATCTGATGAGTATCTGTCTTGGGGATGATCATCATGTGAAGTATCTTACTGGGGTTTTCTGCATTTACTGAATTTGCATGTTTGCCTCTTTAGTTAGGTTGGGGGAGTTCTCATGGATGACACCCTGAAATATGTTTTCCAAGTTGGTTCCATTCTCCCCATCATTTTCAGGGATAGCAGTGAGTTGTAGATTTGATCTCTTTACATAAAACCATACTTATTGGAAGTTTTTTTTCATTCTTTTTCTTTCTTTTTTCTTTATTCTTGTCTGTCTTATTTCAGGAAGTCAGTCTTCAAGCTGTGAGTCTTTTCTCTGCATAATCTTTTCTGGTATTGATACTTATTGCATTGTAAAATTATTATAGTGTGATTTTAGCTCTACCAATTTGGTTACATTCTTTTCAATACTGGCTATCTCATCTGTCAGCTTCTGCATTGTTTCATTATGATTTTTGGCTTCCTTGGATTGGGATTCAATGCACTCCCACAGCTCAATGATCCTTGTTCTTATCCATACTCTGAATTCTACTTCTGTCATTTCAGCCACCTCAGCCCAATTCAGAATCCGTTCTGGAAAGGTGATAAGGTCATTTGGAGGAAAGAAGGTACTTTGCCTCTTTAGTTGTCAGGGTTTTTGTGCTGATTCTTTCTCATCTTTGTGGGCTTATCTACCTTCAGTGTTTGAAGTTGCAGACCTTTAGAATTTTTTTTTTTTTCCTATTTGATGACCTTGAGAGTTTGATTGTGGTATAAGTAGATTTGACCAACTGGCCTCATTTCTGGAAGATTTTAGAGGACCCACACTCAGCTCCCCACTTCAAGACTGCATACTCTAACTCTGGAGGACTTTTGTTGATACCTGACTTTGTTTTCTGGCTCTTTGAGGTTAGGAATCCACTGTGCTTGGTGGGATTAGGTGTTCCCAGATAACTTGTCACTCCAGTGGTGCTCTTAGACCACTGGCCACTCCAGTGGGTCATGTCAGCCAAAGTGTTTTGCAGTGAGGACTGGAGATCCATCCTCATTTACACGTACTAGTAGCAATGTCAACAGCAGCTGTGGCAGAGTGCTAGCATGTGCTGAGGTTCCTTCCTCCCTGTGGGAAATCACTACAGTGGTAGAGGAAATACAACTGGGGGCGGGGGTAGGAAGTGCTGCTTCGACTGTGTATGTAGACACACTAGAGGTGATGATGATACAGGGGTGAGGCACTGGCAGACACAGATTTGGATGTATTCTCTGTGTCCTGCAATCAGGAGTGATTGCTCAGAGCAGCGGAGGATAAGCTGTTCTCCGTTCAGTGTTAGCACAAGGGAAGAGTGCTGGTTGGGGAGGGGCTGCCTGGCTCTGTGCCCTTCAATGGTGGTCGGTAGGGAGAAGGCGATGAACTGCACTCCAGAGAACTGGTAGGATAAGAAAAGTAAATAGTGGCACAAACACACACCAGCAAAGTGAAGCAGGGTGGCCCTGGAGGAAGCTGCAGTATTGGGACAGAGCATCTGCGCTGGTGTGTGGCCACAGCGGCTGCCTCCCTGGAGTTTTCCACCAGTCAGGCATGGTTCACCAGTGCAGAGGCTATGATGTGGCCCCTAGGACACCCAATGCTGCCCTGAAAGCAGGTTTGTCCAGGGTGGGGCACCAGAAGAGGCAGCAGACCAATGGGTGCTCAGGTCAGACCAGCCCATCTGATGAGCAAGACTGCCCTGCAGAATTTATGCCTGAAAATTTTCCTAGGGCTAACGTCTCCTAGGGGAGCAAGTCAACCATAGGGGAATGGCTTTCTGTGGCCATGCTGTGCTACAGGTGTTCCAGCACCAAACCCTCTGGGCTCCACATCAGCTGACTTGTAGCCTCTACCATTTCTCTCAGCAGCTTTCTCTGCCAAATTGAGTGTCTGTTGTGGTTGAGGGGTCTTCTCCTGCCAGGGTTCCAGAGGCCTGTAGTGAGAATATTGCCAGTTCAGCTCATCTGTTGCCCCTGAAGCAGTTGGGAACCACGAATGAGTTCTGCTGTACAACAGCCACATGCTGGGTTCCCTCCTGTCTCTCCCTTGAGTCTAGCTTCTGTGTCTTTCCTCTGTCCACTCTTGGTTCTTTCCCTCTGAAAATATTTTAGCAGCACTCCAGTCATCTCAGTTGCTCGATGGTACTGTTCTACCTAGCTACAGAATGGAATGGAATTCTAAATGTGAATTATTTTGTTCAATATTGTGTTGAGTTCACATCTATGATTTTGTGTGTTCACATAGTTTCTTTATTGTGCTGCTATTTAGTTTGCTGTGCAGTTTCATTCTTCAGGCATGTTTTCTGCTTAGGGATAACATAAACAATAATGTTATTGTACTTTATTTGTATGTCTTTTGATGCACATATGCATGCATATTGAGTATACACTGAGGACTGGAATTTCTCTAACACAGTGAATCCTTAATTTCATTTAAGTAGATGTAAATTAGTTGTCCTCTATGATTGTGCATTCTTTCTTTTAGTTGTAAAGTTTGTATTTCTCCACAATTTCACTGACTCCTGCTACTGCTATTGAGGGAGAGGGCGTTATAAAATACAGTTTTGATTTGGGTTTCCTTGTGAACTACTATAGTGAAAATAGAATGTGCTCATTGATCTTTTGACTAGCTTATTTTTAAAGTGTCTAAAGGAGAGGGCGTTATAAAATACAGTTTTGATTTGGGTTTCCTTGTGAACTACTATAGTGAAAATAGAATGTGCTCATTGATCTTTTGACTAGCTTATTTTTAAAGTGTCTAAGTCATTTGTCTATGGTTTTATTTGATTGTAATTCATTATCTTATTGAATTTTAATATTTTAACATATATCTTCAGAATATCAGCCTTTATTATCTTTGCGTGTTGTGAATAACTTTTCTCACTATGTTCTTTGTCTTTTTTTCTCTCTGAATAATGAGTTATGGTGCTATGAGTTTCTCAGTTTAATAGTCCAATGTATCAAGACTGTTGTTTATAGTTAGTATTTTTATTGTAAGAAACTCATCTTTCAAAAGATAAGAAATATTCAACTATATTATACACTCAAAGCTTAATTGTTTTGACTTTCACATTGAGGCTTATAGTCTAACAGGATTTGATTTTGTATATAGTATTAAATAAAGGCCAATATTTTTATCCTCTATATGAGTATCGAATTGACCCATGCTGTTTTTTGAAGACAATAGCTTTAACCACTTATGTGCAGTAAATATTTGTGTTTGTATTTTTATAAATCAAACATGCAATCATCCACTTGACTTCTACTTTGTGTTCATGGTCTTTCTACCCATCCTTGTTCCAAAACTATATTTTCTTAATTGCTGGCACTTTGTAAGAAATTTTGATATTTGGTTAAATTAAAAATTCCATCATTTCCTGAACAGTTGCCTTGGCTATTCTTGTCCATTACATTTACATATAATATATAATATCATTTTTCCATTTTAACATAGAGAAACACATACAAAGACTTTCATAATTGTCATGACACTTCCCAAGATGTATAAATTTGCCAGGGCCAAGTTGAAAACTTTACAATATTAAGGGTTCCAAACAATGGATATGATATGTTCCTCCATTATTTAGATCCTCTAATAATTATTTTAATAATATTTTACAGATTCTTATGTAAGATCATACTCAATTTCACTTATATTTATTTTTAGATATTTGATATGTTTTAATGCTATTTACAATGGTTTTCACTTTAGTTTTCTCAATTTTTGTTGTTATTGTTTAAAATAAAATTGATGACTTTCTTGAAAAAAAGTTTTAGCTCTCTCCCATGTACGTATTCCATGTGTCTGCAATCATATAATTTTATCATGGATATGGCAATGGAAAACAGTGAAATGAGAAATACACCAATTAATAAGTGTTTCTAAGATCTGACTGTGTCATTATTGACAAGTTCTCACTAGGCAAAGTAAGTCACACAGAAGAGCCCTCCCACTTTCTAAATCAAACACTTTATAAGAATCAGGGACTCAGTGCAATTCATCTACCACAACTTACTTTCTGACAACAATTACTTACATCCATCCCATATGTAGTATATATTAACAGCCATCCAAGGGCTACAGAAGTTTCATAAAAGCATAGCGTTAGGACTTGGGAATCCAAGATCTTGTAATTTACATTTGGTTCAGATGTAGCACCACACATAGTATTCCTGTTGATCTGGACACTTATGAATTCATAAGACCAATTATCTGCTCCCCACAGACCCAAAGAGCAATGGGGACTAAGGCAGAAGATAATTACATAAACACTCTGAAAAGGGAAAAATGGGAGACAAATAATATTACTGGCCCAGAGCCATTCTGCAACCCAGCAGGCACATATTGGCAGATATCCAAACTACAGGGGCAGTGAATGCTCCTTAATTGGGTTCTGCCTCTCAAAAGCGGACTCTCCAGTCCACTTTTCTTTACAATTTTTGCTTCTGTTCTCTGAGTTGTCCTTTTTGTTAACCTTTCTTGGCCACTTAAAGAAATATTTAACTTTTATTTTAGATACTGGGTGGGTGTATACATGCAGATCTGTTACATGGGTATATTGATTGATGCTGAGCTTTGGAATACGGATCCTGTCACCCAAGAAGTGAGAATAATACTCAATAGGTAGTTGTTCAGCCCATGCCTGACTCCCCTTCTCTAGTAGTCCACAGAATTTATAGTTCTCATATTTATGTCCATGAGTACCTGTTGTTTAGCTCCCACTTATAAGTGAGAACATGCAGTATTTAGTTTCTACTTTTGTGTTATTTCACTTAGAACGATGGCTTCTAGCTGCATCCCTGTTACTGCAATGGACATGTTTTCATCCTTTTTTTTATGTTTGTATAGTATTCCATGGTGTATATTTACCACATTTTCTTTATCCAATTCACCATTGATGAGCATCTGACTTCACATCTTTGCTATTGTGATTGTCCTGTAATGAACATATGACTTGCATGTGCCTGTTTGGCAGAATAATTTATTCTCTTTTGGATGTATGCCCAGTAATGGTACTGGTGGATTGAATGGTAGCTCTGTTTTAAGTTCTTTGAGAAATCTCCAAACTGCTTTCCACAGTGGCTGAACTAATTTACATTCCCACCAACAGTGTATAAGGATTCCTTTTACTCTGCAGCCTCCCCAGCATCTGTCATTATTTGACTTTTTAATAGCAGCCATACTGACCAATGAGATGTAGCATCTCAAGGTGGCTTTGCTTTGTACCACTCTGATGATTGATGATGAGCATTTGTATATGTTTTTTAGCCACTTACATGTCTTTTTTTTTTTTTTTTTTGAGAAATGTATCTTCACATCCTGTGCTTGGCCACTTTTGAATAAGGCATTGAGTTATATTGTGTTTGAACATATTTTCAGCCTATTTACAGACTGGTGAAATGTCGGAGCCTAAAGCAAAGTCCACTTTGAATAGTTTTAGCCCATTTTAGTCCAATCTGGCAGACTTTTGTTAAGATAGTCTGCTTGAGAATGTGAGTTTTCTATAAATCTGAATTTATTTCATTCCATGTGTCAAAGCCTCACCAAAAAACTTTTAAAGTTATGGCTGCCAATCTGTTTATAGCCACTGCTACTCTGATCTTGTGATACTTCTGTGAGACAATGTGCTTAAGTTTCCTAGAAGCCCTTTGCCTGAGAGGGCATATCGCCTTAACTTTTTCAATGGCATTAACAAAGGAACTTACATTTATGCCTTTGATGTGGTCTTTGTCCCAAGTATATTTTACTTTGAGAAATTATATTTTCTTGAAAAGAATTGGAGATAAGAAAGATGTTTTATATTTTTAGTACTGGTAGTCTTGAGCTCATTATATTTTTTCTAAACTTTGCTAGCAATCTTTTCCATTCTCTCTTTACTTTTCTCTTTCTTCTGGTATCTTATTGCATGCAGCTAGTAAAACCTATATGATATGTAAACATTCTGCCTGGAAATTTTACTGCTCAAATCTTAAAGTTCATTACGTATCCTTTTCTCCTATCTTCCAAGGAACCACAAGTTCCTGATAAGAATGACAGTCTTATCATTCATTTCAAAACTATATCCTATGGGTTACAATTTTTCGAGCTTTGTAACAGTTTTCTCACTACTTTTATGCTCTACAAATAGATTCCTCAATACTTTGCCAGATTCTACAAGTGACCTGGTTTCACAACATAGACCAAATGATTTTCTTTTTTTCTGGTAGTACCACACTTCTATTACAAATTTATTTCTCACTTACCTATTGCAGGTTAAAAGAACACCTCAGAATTCCTTTTTATCATGTGTGTCTTTGTGTCTGTATTAGTCTGTTCCCATGCTGCTAATAAAGACATACCTGCAACTGAACAATTTACAAAAGAATCAGGTTTATTGAACTTACAGTTTCATGTGGCTAGGAGACCTCACAATCATGGCAGAAGGTGAAAGGCACATCTCACATGATAGCAGTGAAGAGAAGAGAGCTTGTGGAGAAAAACTCCCTTTTTTATAACCATCAGATTTCGTGAGACTCATTCCTTATCATGAGAACAGCCCAGGAAAGACCCACTCCCATAATTAAATCACCTCCCATGACATGTGGGAATTGGGGGAGTTACAATTCAAGATGAGATTTGGGTGGGGACAGAGCCAAACCATCATATTCCACCTCTGACCCTTCCCAAATCTCATGTCCTCACATTTCAAACCTATCATGACTTCCCAACAGTCCCCAAAAGTCTAAACTCATTTCAACATTAACTTAAAAGTCCACAGTCCAACGTCTGATCTGAGACAAGGTAAATCCCTTCTGCCTATGAGCCTGTAACATCAAAAGCAAGTTATTTACTTTCTAGATACAATGGGGTACAGACATTGGTTAAATACAGTCATTCCAAATGGGAGAAATTGGCCCAAAGGGGCCACAAGCCCCATGCAAGTCAAAAATCAAGTGAAGCAGTCAAATATTGAAAGTTCTAAAATGATCTTCTTTGACTCCACGTTTCACATACAGGTCACACTGATGCAAGAGGTGGGTTCCCATGGCCTTGGGCAGTTCCCCCGTTGTGGCTTTGCAGGTTACAGCCTCTCTCCCAGATGCTTTAACAGGCTGGTGTTGAGTGTCTGCAGTTATTCCAGGCACAAAGTCCAAGCTGTCAGTGAAGCTACCATTCCAGGCTCTGGAGGACGATGGCCCTCTTCTCACAGCTCCAGTAGGTGGTGTTGCAGTAGGGACTCTGTGTGGGGCTCTGACCCCACATTTCTCTTCCACATTGTCCTAGCAGAGGTTCTCCATAAGCACCCCGCTCCTGCAGCAAACTTATTCCTGGACATCCAAGCATTTCCATACATCTTCTGAAATCTAGGCAGAGGTTCCCAAACCTCAGTATTTGATTCTGTGCACCTGCAGGCTCAAAACCATATGGAAGCTGCAAGGCTTGAGGCATGCACCCTCTGAAGCAACAGCCGAGCTGTACCTTGGCCCCGTTTAGTCATGACTGAAATGGCTGGGATGCAGCACACCAAATACTTAGACTACACACAGCAGAGGAATCCTGGGCCCAGACCACTAAATCATTTTTTCCTCCTAAACCTCTGGGTCTGCGATGGGAGGGGTTGCCATGAAGACCTTTGACATGCCCTGGAGACAGTTTCCCCATTGTCTTGGTGAGTAACATTCAACTCCTTGTTTCTTATGCAAATTTCTGCAGCAGGCTTGAATTTCTCCATCAAAAAATAGGATTTTCTTTTCTATTGCATCATTAGGCTGCAAATTTTCCAAACTTTTACGCTCTGCTTCCCATATAAAACTGAATGCCTTTAACTACACCCAAGTCACCTATCGATTGCTTTGTTGCTTAGAATTTCTTCTGCCAGATACCCTAAATCATCTCTCTCAAGTTCAATGTTTCATAAATCTCTAGGGCAGGGGCAAAATGACACCAGTCTCTTTGTTAAAACATAACAAAAGTCAACTTTGCTCCAGTTCCCAACAAGTTCCTCATCTCTATCTGAGACCACCTCAACCTGGACTTTATTGTACATATCACTACCAGCATTTTGTGCAAAGGCATTCAATAAGTCTCCAGGAAGTTCCAAACTTTCCCACATTTTCCTGTCTTCTTCTGAGCCCTCCAAACTTTTCCAACTTCTGCCTGTTACCTAGTTCCAAAGTCACTTCCATGTTTTCAGGTATCTTTTCAGCAATACCTCACTCTACTGGTACCAATTTACTGTATTAGTCTGTTCTCACACTGTGATAAAGACATACCCGAGACTGAGCAATTTACAAAAGAAAGGGATTTATTGGACTTACAGTTCCAGGTGTCTGGGGAGACCTCACCATCATAGCAGAAGGTGAAATGTACATCTCACAGGGCAGCAGGGAAAAGAGAGCTTGTGCAAAAAAACTCCCATTTTTAAAACCATCAGATCTCATGAGACCTTCACTATCACGAAACAGCCCACAAAAGACCTGCCCCATAATTCGATCACCTGCGACCAGGTTCCTCCCAAGACACATGGGAATTATGGGAATTACAATTCAAGATGAGATTTGAGTGGGGACACAGCCAAACCATATCAGTGTCTACAACAGCAGTTCTCAAAGTACTGACTAGGCACTTTTGAGATTCCCAGTACCACTGGGATCTGTAATGTCAAAATTATTTCCACCATAATTCTAAAATATAATTTGTTCTTTTTTCTCTGAATATTTAAAAGTATAATTTTACAGAGGTCATGTGCACGTAATGGTACACTGCCTCTAAATGCTAATGGAATGTGTAGGTGTGTATTCATGCTTTTCCATAATTTTCTAAGTAGAGTCAGAATATAAATATGTGCATTTTCAGAGACTGAATCAGTGTTAGTACTTCTATTGTCCTCTTTTTTTTTTTTTTTTTTTTTTTTTTTTTTTTTTTTTTGGGACGGAGTCTCACGCTGTTGCCCAGGCTGGAGTGCAGTGGCGCGATCTCGGCTCACTGCAAGCTACGCCTCCTGGGTTCACGCCATTCTCCTGCCTCAGCCTCCTGAGTAGCTAGGACTACAGGCGCCCGCCACCGCGCCCAGCTAATTTTTTGTATTTTTAGTAGAGACGGGGTTTCACTGTGGTCTCGATCTCCTGACCTTGTGATCCGCCCGCCTCGGCCTCCCAAAGTGCTGGGATTACAGGCTTGAGCCACCGCGCCTGGCCTTATTGTCCTCTTTTAAGCAATGTTTGCTTTACTTGCCATAACCTCTGGAAACGTGTTATGGTACCAAAATTTTGTATTTTTAAATTGCCAATTTCCCATATGAATACAACATAAAATAAATATGCTGGGGGGTGGAGCAAGATGGCCGAATAGGAACAGTTCCAGTCTCCAACTCCCAGCGCGAGTGACACAGAAGACCGGTGATTTCTGCATTTTCAACTGAGGTACTGGGTTCATCTCACTAGGGAGCGCCAGACAATCAGTGCTGGTCAGCTGCTGCAGCCCGAGCAGTGAGAGTTGAAGCAGGGCGAGGCATCGCCTCACCTGGGAAGCGCAAGTGGAAAGGGAATCCCTTTTCCTAGCCAGGGGAACTGAGACACCCAACACCTGGAAAATCGGGTAACTCCCACCCCAATACTGTGCTTTAAGCAAACAGGCACACCAGGAGATTATATCCCACACCTGGCCGGGAAGGTCCCACGCCCACGGAGCTTCCCTCATTGCTAGCACAGCAGTCTGCGATATCACGGCAAGGCAGCAGTGAGGCTGGGGGAGGGGCGTCCGCCATTGCTGAGGCTTAAGTAGGTAAACAAAGCCGCTGGGAAGCTAGAACTGGGTGGAGCTCACAGCAGCTCAAGGAAACCTGCCTGTCTCTGTAGACTCCACCTCTGGGGACAGGGCACAGTAAACAACAAAAGCAGCAGAAACCTCTGCAGATGCAAACGACTCTGTTTGACAGCTTTGAAGAGTGCAGTGGATCTCCCAACACAGAGGTTGAGATCTGAGAAGGGACAGACTGCCTGCTCAAGTGGGTCCCTGACCCCTGAGTAGCCTAACTGGGAGACATCCCCCACTAGGGACACCCAGGCAAACAGGGTCTGGAGTGGAACTCAAGCAATCTCCAACAGACCTACAGCTGAGGGTCCTGACTGTTAGAAGGAAAATTATCAAACAGGAAGGACACCTACACCAAAACCCCATCAGTACGTCACCATCATCATCAAAGACCAGCGGCAGATAAAACCACAAAGATGGGGAAAAAGTAGGGCAGAAAAGCTGGAAATTCAAAAAATAAGCGTGCATCTCCCCCAGCAAAGGAGCGCAGCTCATCGCCAGCAACGGATCAAAGCTTGACGGAGAATGACTTTGACAAGATGAGAGAAAAAGGGTTCAGTCCATCAAACTTCTCAGAGCTAAAGGAGGAATTGCGTACCCAGCGCAAAGAAACTAAAAATCTTGAAAAAAAAATGGAAGAATTCATGGCTAGAGTAATTAATGCAGAGAGGGTCATAAACGAAATGAAAGAGATGAAAACCATGACACGAGAAATACATGACAAATGCACAAGCTGCAGTAACCGACTCAATCAACTGGAAGAAAGAGTATCAACAATTGAGGATCAAATGAACGAAATGAAGCGAGAAGAGAAACCAAAAGAAAAAAGAAGAAAAAGAAATGAACAAAGCCTGCAAGAAGTATGGGATTATGTAAAGAGACCAAATCTACATCTGATTGGGGTGCCTGAAAGTGAGGGGGAAAATGGAACCAAGTTGGAAAACACTCTTCAGGATATCATCCAGGAGAACTTCCCCAACCTAGTAGGGCAGGCCAACATGCAAATCCAGGAAATACAGAGAACGCCACAAAGATACTCCTCGAGAAGAGCAACTCCAAGACACATAATTGCCAGATTCACCAAAGTTAAAATGAAGGAAAAAATCTTAAGGGCAGCCAGAGAGAAAGGTCGGGTTACCCACAAAGGGAAGCCCATCAGACTAACAGCAGATCTCTCGGCAGAAACTCTCCAAGCCAGAAGAGAGTGTAGGCCAATATTCAACATTCTTAAAGAAAAGAATTTTAAACCCAGACTTTCATATCCAGCCAAACTAAGTTTCATAAGTGAAGGAGAAATAAAATCCTTTACAGATAAGCAAATGCTTAGAGATTTTGTCAACACTAGGCCTGCCTTACAAGAGATCCTGAAGGAAGCACTAAACATGGAAAGGAACAACCAGTACCAGCCATTGCAAAAACATGCCAAAATGTAAAGACCATCGAGGCTAGGAAGAAACTGCATCAACTAATGAGCAAAATAACCACTTAATATTATAATGGCAGGATCAAGTTCACACATAACAATATTAACCTTAAATGTAAATGGACTAAATGCTCCAATTAAAAGACACAGACTGGCAAACTGGATAAAGAGTCAAGACCCATCAGTCTGCTGTATTCAGGAGACCCATCTCAAACGCAGAGACATACATAGGCTCAAAATAAAGGGATGGAGGAAGATTTACCAAGCAGATGGAGAACAAAAGAAAGCAGGGTTTGCAATCCTAGTCTCTGATAAAACAGACTTTAAACCATCAAAGATGAAAAGAGACAAAGAAGGCCATTACATAATGGTAAAAGGATCAATTCAACAGGAAGAGCTAACTATCCTAAATATATATGCACCCAATACAGGAGCACCCAGATTCATAAAGCAAGTCCTTAGAGACTTACAAAGAGACTTAGACTCCCATACAATAATAATGGGAGACTTCAACACTCCACTGTCAACATTACACAGATCAACGAGACAGAAAGTTAACAAGGATATCCAGGAATTGAACTCATCTCTGCAGCAAGCAGACCTAATAGACATCTATAGAACTCTCCACCCCAAATCAACAGAATATACATTCTTCTCAGCACCACATTGCACTTATTCCAAAATTGACCACATAATTGGAAGTAAAGCACTCCTCAGCAAATGTACAAGAACAGAAATTATAACAAACTGTCTCTCAGACCACAGTGCAATCAAACTAGAACTCAGGACTAAGAAACTCAATCCAAACCGCTCAACTACATGGAAACTGAACAACCTGCTCCTGAATGAATACTGGGTACATAACGAAATGAAGGCAGAAATAAAGATGTTCTTTGAAACCAATGAGAACAAAGATACAACATACCAGAATCTCTGGGACACATTTAAAGCAGTGTGTAGAGGGAAATTTATAGCACTAAGTGCCCACAAGAGAAAGCAGGAAAGATCTAAAATTGACACTCTAACATCACAATTAAAAGAACTAGAGAAGCAAGAACAAACACATTCAAAAGCTAGCAGAAGGCAAGAAATAACTAAGATCAGAGCAGAACTGAAGGAGATAGAGACACAAAAAACCCTCCAAAAAATCAATGAATCCAGGAGTTGGTTTTTTGAAAAGATCAACAAAACTGACAGACCGCTAGCAAGACTAATAAAGAAGAAAAGAGAGAAGAATCAAATAGACGCAATAAAAAATGATAAAGGGGATATCACCACCGACACCACGCGGTGGCTCAAGCCTGTCATCCCAGCACTTTGGGAGGCCGAGACGGGCGGATCACGAGGTCAGGAGATCGAGACCATCCTGGCTAACACGGTGAAACACCGTCTCTACTAAAAAAATAAAAAAGCTAGCCGGGCGAGGTGGCGGGCGCCTGTAGTCCCAGCTGCTCGGGAGGCTGAGGCAGGAGAATGGCGGGAACCCGGGAGGCGGAGCTTGCAGTGAGCTAAGATCCGGCCACTGAACTCCAGCCTGGGCGACAGAGTGAGACTCCGTCTCAAAAAAAAAAAAAAGAAAAAAAAGAAATACAAACTACCATCAGAGAATACTATAAACACATCTACAAAATAAACTAGAAAATCTAGAAGAAATGGATAATTTCCTGGACACTTACACTCTTCCAAGACTAAACCAGGAAGAAGTTGAATCCCTGAATAGACCAATAGCAGGCTCTGAAATTGAGGCAATAATTAATAGCCTACCAACCAAAAAAAGTCCAGGACCAGATGGATTCATAGCTGAATTCTACCAGAGGTACAAGGAGGAGCTGGTACCTTCTGGTATATCTGAAACTATTCCAATCAATAGAAAAAGAGGGAATCCTCCCTAACTCATTTTATGAGGCCAGCATCATCCTAATACCAAAGCCTGGCAGAGACACAACAAAAAAAGAGAATTTTAAACCAATATCCCTGATGAACATCGATGCAAAAATCCTCAATAAAATACTGGCAAACCGGATTCAGCAGCACATCAAAAAGCTTATCCACCATGATCAAGTGGGCTTCACCCCTGTGATGCAAGGCTGGTTCAACATTCGCAAATCAATAAACATAATCCAGCATATAAACAGAACCAAAGACAAGAACCACATGATTATCTCAATAGATGCAGAAAAGGCTTTTGACAAAATTCAACAGCCCTTCATGCTAAAAACGCTCAAGAAATTCGGTATTGATGGAACGTACCTCAAAATAATAAGAGCTATTTATGACAAACCCACAGCCAATATCATACTGAATGGGCAAAACCTGGAAAAATTCCCTTTGAAAACTGGCACAAGACAGGGATGCCCTCTCTCACCACTCCTATTCAACATAGTGTTGGAAGTTCTGGCGTGGGCAATCAGGCAAGAGAAAGAAATCAAGGGTATTCAGTCAGGAAACGAAGAAGTCAAATTGTCCCTCTTTGCAGATGACATGATTGTATATTTAGAAAATCCCATTGTCTCAGCCCAAAATCTCCTTAAGCTGATAAGCAACTTCAGCAAAGTCTCAGGATACAAAATTAATGTGCAAAAATCACAAGCATTCTTATACACCAGTAACACACAAACAGAGAGCCAAATCATGAATGAACTTCCATTCACAATTGCTTCAAAGAGAATAAAATACCTAGGAATCCAACTTACAAGGGATGAAAATGACCTCTTCAGGGAGAACTACAAACCACTGCTCAGTGAAGAAAAGAGGACACAAACAAATGGAAGAACATACCATGCTCATGTATAGGAAGAATCAATATCGTGAAAATGGCCATACTGCCCAAGGTTATTTATAGATTCAATGCCATCCCCATCAAGCTACCAATGTATTTCTTCACAGAATTGGAAAAAACTGCTTTAAAGTTCATATGGAACCAAAAAAGAGCCTGTATCACCAAGACAATCCTAAGTCAAAAGAACAAAGCTGGAGGCATCACGCTACCTGACTTCAAACTATACTACAAGGCTACAGTAACCAAAACAACATGGTACTGGTACCAAAACAGAGATATAGACCAATGGAACAGAACAGAGTCCTCAGAAATAATACCACACATCTACAGCCATCTGATCTTTGACAAACCTGAGAGAAACAAGAAATGGGGAAAGGATTCCCTATTTAATAAATGGTGCTGGGAAAATTGGCTAGCCATAAGTAGAAAGCTGAAACTGGATCCTTTCCTTACTCCTTATACGAAAATTAATTCAAGATGGATTAGAGACTTAAATGTTAGACCGAATACCATAAAAATCCTAGAGGAAAACCTAGGTAGTACCATTCAGGACATAGGCATGGGCAAAGACTTCATGTCTAAAACACCAAAAGCAACGGCAGCAAAAGCCAAAATTGACAAATGGGATCTCATTAAACTAAAGAGCTTCTGCACAGCAAAAGAAACTACCATCAGAGTGAACAGGCAACCTACAGAATGGGAGAAAGTTTTTGCAATCTACTCGTCTGACAAAGGGCTAATATCCAGAACCTACAAAGAACTCAAACAAATTTACAAGAAAAAAACAAACAGCTCCATCAAAATGTGGGCAAAGGATATGAACAGACATTTCTCAAAAGAAGACATTCATATAGCCAACAGACACATGAAAAAAATGCTCATCATCACTTGCCATCAGAGAAATGCAAATCAAAACCACAATGAGATACCATCTCACATCAGTTAGAATGACAATCATTAAAAAGTCAGGAAACAACAGGTGCTGGAGAGGATGTGGAGAAATAGGAACACTTTTACACTGTTGGTGGAATTGTAAACTAGTTTAACCATTATGGAAAACAGTATGGCGATTGCTCAAGGATCTAGAACTAGATGTACCAATGGACCCAGCCTTCCCATTACTGGGGATATACCCAAAGGATTATAAATCATGCTGTTATAAAGACACATGCACACGTATGTTTATTGCGGCACTAGTCACAATAGCAAAGACTTGGAATCAACCCAAATGTCCATCAGTGACAGACTGGATTAAGAAAATGTGGCACATATACACCATGGAATACTATGCAGCCATAAAAAAGGATGAGTTTGTGTCCTTTGTAGGGACATGGATGCAGCTGGAAACCATCATTCTTAGCAAACTATCACAAGAACAGAAAATCAAACACCGCATGTTCTCACTCATAGGTGGGAACTGAACAATGAGATCACTTGGACTCAGGAAGGGGAACATCACACACCGGGGCCTATCATGGGGAGGGGGGAGGGGGGAGGGGGGAGGGATTGCATTGGGAGTTATACCTGATGTAAATGACGAGTTGATGGGTACTGACGAGTTGATGGGTGCAGCACACCAACATGGCACAAGTATACATATGTAACAAACCTGCACGTTATGCACATGTACCCTACAACTTAAAGTATAATAAAATAAAATAAAAAAATATATATATGCTATTTTTGCCCTTTTATATTTTTCAATGACACATTAAAATATTTATATTTTATATTACAACATTTGTTATGTTTTATTGTAATGTTTCATCATATTTTAAAGATTTTTTTAAATGTCTTTTCATTCAAAATTTTTAAAATATTTAAAATGAGTCTAACATGTATCTTAAATTGCTTATTTTAAAATTCAATTATATTATTTTGGTTTAATTTCAATTGATTACCTTATTTTAGAATTTAATAATATAATTCTCTTGATCATATCAGCCTTCTCTGTAGCTTAGCTCACTCACTGTGGGCTCACAAAGTGACTCACATAGACAGCAGATCCATGGAGAAATATTCTGTGTTTCTGAATCCTGCTAATACTCAGGGAATGCCATCAAATCCACTGGAAAACAAATTAATTTTCATACACTTTGCCTAGTCCATCTTTTAAATATGAGATTGAGAACTACTTTGTATTGATAATAAATATATTGTTTAAATGTTTTTCACCATTTTTTGTTTGGGCAAGATGAAAGCACCTAAAATGCAATTTTTAGTTCATTGACAAGGCTTTTGTAGTTAAGACTTTAAAATTCATTTTCCATTTTCTTTAAGTAGAACTTATTTTAACATCTCTGGGAATAACGTACATTAGCAAAAAGATGGTAAGACAGGATATAGAAATATAAAACCTGAAATATACTATTCTCCAAATATACAATGTGTTTGGTTGATTCTATCTATTAAATTTTATCCTTAGTATATTTGAAAATGTATGAGACATTATTTGCTTTTTAAACATGCCCATCAAAGATCCTGAGAAGAATAAATCTTTTGCTAATGGATACCAAACTAAGTATACTTATTTTTTCACTATATACCACTATAATAATGCTACTAGCTCTTACTTTATGATTTCACCATAAAAATACTTTGCAACTCTAAGTATAAAATGATATTGAAATGCACATTATATAACTTTTATAAGACTTGTAACATGGAAATTACCTGAAAATGATTCATCATGGAAATTAATATGAGTTTGGGTGTTGAAATTAGCTCATAAAGAACTGGCTTATAGTCAGAGGGATATTCATGTCAAATTTCTCATCAAGTCATTTAATACATTCTGTTCTCTCTCCCTCCACTTCTATCTTCATAGCCTAATTTCTCACCTAACCAATTGTAAGAGCTCTATTAACCAGGTTTCCTAAATCTTTTCTTACTCCATTCTAGTATTTTTCTATAGATCAGAGTGATATTTGCAAACTGCAATTTTTTTCATATCAGTGCCCCCACTTTCCACATTTTACTTTAATTGCTTTATATAGCAATAAAAATTAGGCTTCGCCAAATACAGCCACAGAAATAATAATTGTAATGTCTAAAATGAAATGCAGTATTATTATTTTTTCTCATAAAGTAAGTTTTGAAGTAAGAATTTAGGCCTGATTTGATAACTTCATGGTGTCATAAAGCAACTGAATTCTTAGTTTCGACTCTACCATCTTAGGTACTGACTGCTTTCTCTAAAACCATTTTATAATACAAAACTGCTGCTATAGCATTAGCAATTACATCTAAATTCTAGGCAGTTATTAGAAGACAGTGTGCTCCTCAGAGTTGAGTCAGCTCCTTTTAAATAGATATTCTGAATTTTGCACCAATACTTTTTCTTACCTCCATTGACCAACACTTAGTCACATGATCACTTACAAGCAAAATTGGGTGAAATCTTCAATCTGTTTTATTAAGATACAAGGTGAGAATGGATAATTACTAGGCAATTATTGATGGCTGCCACAGTTCATTTTTTTTTCTAAAATAGGATCAAAATTTCTAATGGTCTGTGAAGGCTTGTAGTTCTAGATCCTGCCTTATTTCACACTTCTTTCCTACAATTGCCCACTGTATTTATTTAAGGTATATTGGCTTTCCTTTAGATTCCCAGGAGGACACATTCACTACTATTACCATATATTTCCAGATATTCTTTTAAGATTCTTACACACTTTTTATTTTCCACTTAATTTAAAGATATCAGCCAAGTCCGTTTTTCAAGGGAGTGTTCCTTGATATGCTTATATAATTTCTTCTTGTTGACTATTCTCACTGTGCTACCTAATTGTTCTTCACATCACATATTATATATTAATTTTATATATTAATTATATTATAAATTTTGTGATTATTTAATCAAAGAGTCATTGGTTGTCAGCTAGCAACATGGTTGATTTCTTCACAGGAGAACAGCAATCAATTACACCATCCTTTATATTTGTTTACAAGGGGATTCTCTCAATCTCTTCCACTAGTCCTTAATATTTTCCCTGAAAACTACCTATGACCAGTGCAAATGTCTCTTAAATTAGGTCAGAATAACGTGTTAACTCACATTTTTCTCTTTTTATCTTTGACTCTTTTTATCTTTTTATGACTATGACTCTTTTTATCTTTCATCCAAATTTTGTCAAACCACATTGTCCAATATATTTAATCAAAGGATTTGCAAAACATGAAATGCAATGTTTATAGATTCCAATAATAAAATGTCATCCACAGGTTATTGTCACATTTTAATATAAGACTTCTAATCAAATTCCTGGGAAGGAAGAGCCTAAAAATTCAATTATTTCACAGATGAAAATATAATAATATCAAAATATGAATAAATTAAAATTCAAAATTAATATTGAACCTTATTTGAGTTAAAATGTCAAAGAAATCGGAATCTATTATAATGTCATACTCTGCTCAGTCTTATTCTGAGAACCTCTTGTTGGCTATGACAAAACAGGTTATGTCAGAAGCTGCTTCTCAGACTACTTCTTTAAGAATGGGTATAGTTCCCCCAGAATCTCAGAAGTTGAATGAGTTTAGTTAAAAGTGTCTGATAAGCCTCATGCTCGAAAAAGCTCAAAGAGTTAATAGAATACACTTGATTTTTCAAGCTTTGGCACTGCCACTGCCAAGTATAAAAAAACAAGTCAGTTTCCACCCCAGTGCAGTTATTCCAAGCAGAAGTTTCCTCTCTGTCCAGAAAACATAAACCCAGTATTCCAACCTAGTATTAACCCAATGATCATAACAGAGACTCAAGATCTGAAAGAAAAGAGTGGCCTTCAAGAAGCAGGTCAGTATATGCCAGTGTGAATTCAAAGTTACATGGAGAAATATCTAAGTAAATAAGTATTTTTGACATTGCACATTTCTGATTGGGGGGTAGTGTTTATTCTTCTGCACTGCCTTTCTTCCTTCAGAGATGGACATTAGAAACATTGCTACTTTTTCACAAGTATTACAAGTGAGTACTAGTGATAACCTTAGCCAATACATTTGAGTGGCTTTTAATTTACATCCAATATATTCAAATTTTAATTTTTATTCACTCTGTGTAGTCCACGTTTTTGCAAGCCTGATTCTAAACTGTGCGCTTCAGATAATGTCATAGCATCTGCACTTCCGTGTGAGCATACCTGTTTATTCTTTCTTCTAGTGGTTTATGCTCCTCTCCAGCTATGAATTTGGTTATTTTTTTAACTTTCTTTTCAAATTAATATCATTTTAAATTGACAAGTAGTCACCTGAAATATGTTAAAATGGCTTTTATCAAAAGTAAAAAACAGATAAAAAGTGTTGACAAGGATGCGGCAAAAAAAGAAACCCTTGTACATTGTTGGTAGAAATCTGAATTAATACAGCCATTATGGAAACCAATATGGTGGTTCCTCAAAAAAACTAAAACTAGAACTACAAAATAATCTAGCAATCTTATTTCTGGAAATATATCCAAAGGAATTAAAATTAGTATATCAAAGGGATATCTGCATGTCTTTGTTCATTAAGCATTATCACAATAGCCAAAATATGAGTTTGTTTAGAATTAAAATGACTTCCTTTATTCTGCATATGCTACTAAGCAATATAGCCAATTTGAACAGATAGAATGGAGCTGTTCAGCTTGTGAATCCTGTTAGTTCCTACCTTGGCCCAAACAAAATAAAATTTGAGCAATTAATGATACCTACCTAGGCTCAAAATATAAATTTTCAAGAAGAGTTTTCCTAGTGTTCCTCAATACTTTACCTAGTATTCTAGAAAATCCAGCTGTTTTGAAGGCTAAAGGCAACAATTACAGCTGCTAATACTTAAAATTGTCTCAGTCAGCCCTAGCTTAGTCTACAATGTTAAGCCAACTTGTAGTACAAGATCAGCAGCCTGAGAATTAAGATTGTCCTTGTCTGCTCAAAATCCATGCTAACTAAGTATTCTTAGTTGTCGGCCAGGCACGGTGGCTCACACCTGTAATCCCAGCACTTTGGGAGGCCAAGGCGGATGGATCACTTGAGGTCAGGAGTTTGAGACCAGCCTACCCAATATGGCAAAACTTCGTCTCTACAAAAAATTAGCCAGGCGTGGTGGTAGACGCCTGTAATCCCAGCTACTCGGGAGGCTGAGGCAGCAGAATTGCTTGAACCCTGGAGGTGGAGTTTGCCGTGAGCCAAGATCATACCACTGCACTCCAGCCTGGGCCACAAGAGTGAAACTCCGTCTAAAAGAAAAAAAATACAGTTGTTCCTCAGTAGCCCTGGAGGATTGATTCCACCATCTCCCCCAGGGAAAACAGAATCTGCAGATTCTCAAGTTCTTAATATAAAATGGTATAGTATTTGCCTATAACCTATGCATATCGTCCTATAAACTTTAAATCATTTCTAGACTACTTATACTACATAACACAATGTAAATGCGATGTAAGTAGTTTTATGCTATATTTTTTAGGGAATAATGACACGAAGAAAAAAAGCCTGCACATGTTCAGTCAAACACGATTCAAAAAAAAATATCTTCCAACTGCAGTTGGTTGAATTCATGAATATGGAATCTTGGAGGTAACGAATTTGCTGTTGTATCACTAGTAGGCTAATTCTACTTTTCTCTATGCTAATACATAAAGAATCACTTCTTAATAACACAGAATGTTTAAATTTGGGGGAACGTAAAACCTTTGAATTAAATCTGTTGTATGCTTTATCTTATATTTTTACACTGGATGACACCTTGAATATAAATTTAACCCATATTTTCTTCCTGACAGGGATACAATATCCATGTGGCATAAGCTTTGGGGAAGTAAACAAACTGTCAGTATCTCAATGTTCTCATAGAATTATCTATATCATATAATCATTGTGAGAATTAACCTTGGTTTATTACTGGCAGATTTTTTAAAATTTCTGTCATTATACTTTTTTTAACATTGTATGTTGCAAAGTGCTGAAATTAAGGTCAATAAAAGTAAAAATCTGTCTCAAAACAATATTTAAATTGAATTAAATACTGTATTTCAAATATTTATTATTTTAATCTCCTTTGAAGAATGCAAAATTATCGATACTGAAATTCATGAAATAAGATATTTAGTTAACTTCAAATTACTGGTGAAACTGAGGTTTTCTGACCTATGTGGTAGATTTAATTTTGCAAAGATAAAAGAAAATAATGCTATATTTAAAGAACTTTCTCTGGTAAGAGAGCTTGCTCTATTCTAGACTTTTTACCGTAGTTTCTTACATATGAAACTTTACTATCTACCAATTTATAGAGTACTTTTTCTGAGATCCTGTCTTGCATTTTTCTTTGTACTTTTCTGTTTCAGGAGATCTGTTTGTCTGGTTTCCTACTAGAAGGCAGAGCTCTTAATTATGCTGCTCCTTTGTCTATTCTTCTCAACAGTGCCCATGTCATGGGGGAGCCATGGGAATAAAGAGATACAGGGAAAAAAACAATAGGTGTGTGCTTCACCCTTCTGGGATCACATCTTCTTTGAATGTAGGAAGAGGTTTCCCTTCCTTAGAGGTTTTAGGGCCCTGCTGAACACATGATTGCCTGGGATCTGGGGTTAATGAAATGGGAGCTTTTTGTTTAAATAAAGAAAAATATGGCTGATTTCTATACTCTCTCTGTGGCCTCTTTGTCCCTTCTTAAAGCAGAACTATTGGGCTTCTCCTGGGGACATTTCTATGTATGATAATCTCACTTTTGAATTTTAGAGATCCAATCAGTTCAGCTCAGGGATTGTTACAGGGTGAGAAAAGTGATAAACTCAACAATTTTTCATTGTTACTTTGAATGATGGTTATTTTTTCTATAATTTGTCATCACTTTTTTTTTTTTTTTTTTTTTTTTTTTTTTACTTTTAAGAGGCTTCAAATAGCCATTCTATTTATTCTGTTCAGGTTTTATAGCTGCACTTAGTTAGAGACAGTGTAGTGTGTAATAAGCCCATCTTATCTGGAACTGGAACTTCACTGTAACAATTTTGGAAGTAAAAAATAACATTTATTAAAAATTAATCCAGGCAACAGGTGCAACCCACAAATATCTCAGATAAAATGGATATATGAATACTCTACCTGAACAACACTTCTTTAAACACTTTTCTATATTCTTTGTCTCTCTCCTTTGGCTTCTATTTATATATCAGCTTCTTAAATCTTATTTTTAATCCATAAAATTCCACTAAGGCATTCATGAAAAATCTTATTTAACTTCTGGACAAAATTTTACATGACTATTTATTCTTTGACCCAGTATCTTTCTTTGACTTCAGGGCATGAGACACAGATGGTTTTCCACCTAATTTTCTGGCACATCTTCTCAGGTACTCTGAGGATCTTCTTCTCTTCCTCCCTTCAATATGGCTTATATTACATTTCTTACTCTGCCTAACATTCCTACATGATTTTATTTGCTCCCATAGTTTTAATTACTAGTTGATTCTTAATGACTCCAAAATCAACATCATCCACCAGCAGTAGCTCTGATTTTAATTCATTACAATATATTGAAGTATGAATAGATATTTTGATTAAAGTTCAACAATGAAAAATTTAAAATATACCAACCTAGATTTATAATCATTGTTCCCAAACATTTTCTTTCCCTGTCTTTCCTGGTTTAATAAAAAGTACTACTACCAGCAACTAGATATCCAAGTCGGAAACCTAATTGTCATTTTGAGTTCCATTTTCTTGATTTTTCACTCTACATTCAGTAATTAGCCTTTAGATTCTAACTCCTAAATTTATCTCTATTATTATTATTTTTTAACTTCTCTAAAAAATTAATAATGCTTCTCTGAGACAAGCCACCATACTGTCCACCAGGATAATTATAATAATCTAAGTGGCATGTCCAACAGTGGTCTTGATTTTTTCCAATCGCTTCTCTCACGGAAGACAGACTAATTTTCTAAGGTGTAAATATGATCACCTGCTTAAAATTCTTTATCAGTTATTCATTTTCTTTATAATAAAGTAAAAAATATTTAGCAGAGATTAAATATCTCTTCATTCAATGGTCCCTGCTTACGTATCCAGTCACATCTCTTAATTCTCCGTTTAACCTGAATCTTAACACATTTTAAAACCTTACCTGTGCTCATAATATTATTCAAGGATATCAAAACAAGTTGTTACTTCTGAATCTTTATGTATACATTCTTCTTGGTTCCAGAAGAAGGAAATATTTTTCAGGGTTTAGTTTCAATATCAATTTTTCCATGAATATTCCATTATTCCTGCTAAAGCATTTTAGAAGCATTATCTATGTTATATAGTACTATATATTTCTACTACTTTAAATTCCATACATATTTTTGAAAAAGCAGATTGTTTATTACTATTGGGTTATCAAAAAAATCTAAACTCCATCAAAGTCAAGATTCACGCTATATTGCTCACTGTTACTATCTTCATCATCAGTTGCAATGCCTGGCAATTATCATTTAAGTGGAGAGACTAAAAAATTTACACAAAAGGGACAATTCTCAAAACTACAAAAAGATGGCAAAAATATGTCCTTTCATCAATGGCAAACTTTTGATTTGGCAAACTAAAAAAGAAAAAAATCATAATTTACACTTGGTTCCTTTCCAGAAAGCAATAAATACTTTACAAGCCTGGAAGTATATCATTTCACAGAAGAGTCAAGAGTATGCAACTTCTAAATAATGTCAGTCCATGGTAAGAGAAAAAAATAGTTTTCCAGATATTAAAACTTGTAACAAAATTCAAACCACTTCAGAATTATTTTTTCTCATTTTCCACATGTGTTTCAGTTGTTGAAAGCACCAAAGGATATAACAAGGGAGACAACAACTCATTGTTAGTGAGAACTTGCTATATAATGTGTAATTTCATGTAAAATGATATATAAACTTATATAACAACTGTATTTGTTAGATAATGAGGGACTAAGTGACATGTTGATTCAATGCATAGTTAGAGTCAGACTGCTGTAATTGAATCTAGATTTTGTAATTTAAGAGCTGTATAATCACTCTCTGCCTCAGTTTCCTCATCTATAAAAGGGGCATAACAATATTACCTATCTCCTATGTTTGTTTTTTAAGGATTAAGTGAGTTAATATATTCAGAATACTTAGAACGTTGCCTTCTTTAGTAAGTACTATGTAATTAGTAAGTACTATGTAATTAGTAAGTACTGTATATTTAGTAAGTAATATCTATATACAATATACAATCATTATTCCCACTTTATATATGAGAAATATAAAATTCAGGTATGTTCACTAATGTCCCTGTTATCACACAACTGGTTAACAGCTGGTAAGTAGAGAAGCCTAGCCAGAGATCTTTTTCTTTTTGATTCCATAGTTCATTCCATGAGCAAATCCAGTAGGTATGCCAACATTTATATATTAGAAAATTTTATAGCAGGTATATTTAAAATGAAAACTCTAAGCCAAGCACAATGGCTTGTGCCTGTAATTCCAGCACTTTGGGAGGTTGAGGTGGGAAGATCTTTTAAGCTGATAAGTTTGAGACCATCCTGGGCAATATAGTGAGACTCTGTTTCTATTTTTAAAAATACAAGAAATTACCCAGGTGTGGTGGCTCACACCTGTAGTCCTAGCTACTCAGGAGGCTGAGGTGGGAGGATTGCTTGAGATCAGGAGCTTGAGGCTGCAGTGAGCCATGATTGTTCCACTGGACTCCAGCCTGGTAGACAAAGCAAGACCCTGTCTCTAAAAAAGGAAAATAAAAACCTAAATTAGTATAATAAACCTTTATTTAACCATCATTACTTTAAAAAATAATCAACATAGTATCAGTCTTGTGTAATTTATAATATTATTCAATCCTAAGACTTAGATTATTTTAAAGAAAATCCAAAATATCATATTCTTTCCACACAATTTACATTTTTAAGTATTCTTGAAATGACTAATTTTTAACATGACCATGATAATATTATAAAACATAAAAATTAGTAATAGTAATCCTTGAATACGTATCCAGTGTTCAAATATTCTTGATTACTATATTGCCACTTATTTGCATGTTATTTGTCAATGATTACTTTGTAAATTAAGTTTTGAATGTCACAGTTCCTCTAAATTCTGCTGTATCATCTCTTTTTGAGGTTTCATTTACTTCTGTGACTTCAAAGGCCACATAAATTAGATTTATTAATACACATATAAAGATGATATAAATAATCACTTATTTTATTTTTATTTTACCCAGCATTCTATTTCATAATGATACATTATTCTTAAAATATTATTTTCAATGCATTATTGACAAAAATACATCTTTATGCAGCCAATGATTTCTAATCTGCTCTTATGGGTATGTCCAGTTTTACACTGAATTGTGGAAACAGTATTAAAACAAGAGATTCAGCATCTTAGTGATTTAAATATAACAATAACAAACAAGAGTTATTGAAAGGATAGTCTGAGAGACTTTTTACCTTGGTACCGCTTAGTGTTACAATGAAAATGTCAATAGATACTTACAGTCACATTTGAAATTGTCCTACTAGTGTATGAAAAAAATACATTACATGATAATAGAGTTGCTAGAAATGTTAGAGTAAGAAAACATTAGTCAGCTTTCATGTGATATTTTAGGAGTAAGAATGAAATAAAATAGAAATATGGATTAAATTCACAAGTGTTAAAGGTAACTGAATTTATCTCTGTGCCTGGATGAAAATACCAACCTGAGACAGACAGCTAGATATGAAAGATGAAAAAAATAATCCCAGCTGCACTGTAACCATCAAAATTGAGCGGTATTCTACCTTATAATTGAGTCTCAGTGGCACAATTCTTTTTTTTTTTTTTCTTTTGTTGAGACGGAGTCTCCCTCTGTCGACCAGGCTGGAGTGCAGTGGCCGGATCTCAGCTCACTGCAAGCTCCGCCTCCCTGGGTTCAAGCAATTCTCCTGCCTCAGCCTCCCGAGTAGCTGGGACTACAGGCGCCCGCCAGCTCACCCGGCTAGTTTTTTGTATTTTTTTAGTAGAGAGGGGGTTTCACTGTGTTAGCCAGGATGGTCTCGATCTCCTGACCTCGTGATCCGCCCGTCTCGGCCTCCCAAAGTGCTGGGATTACAGGCTTGAGCCACCGCGCCCGGCCTCAGTGGCACAATTCTTACATCATTCACTATGACTGTTCCAATAAGCCCCTGTTAAACTTAGCAGACTTGAACTCCACTGAAAATTCATCATCTAAATGTAAGCATTGGCTTAATAGAATGGAACAGACAGATTTTGATGTGGGAAGGGGATAGTCAATTCTACAAATTTTAATTAATCAGAAAGTTTGATGTCAGCATATTGTCTAGGATATGTTCTAAAGAAAATTAGTGTGACAATGTACATATATGAAAAAATGTAAAAAGAGATATAACCCAACTATTCAGAAATCCTTTTGTAGTATTTATTCATAGAACATAATTCACAAAACATAAGCAAATATGAAGGAGTATTTGAAACTAATGAAATTTCAGCATTTTTTATGGTCAGTAGAATTCAGTGGTTATCGTTAAACTTTTTATATCTTTGAGTAGAATAGTTCTCAGGAAAATTTGAGAATAAAAGTGTAAATTAAATTGAGAATAAAAGATGTAAATTTGACACAATTTTTTAAATTGTAAAATATTCATATGGGTTTTATTAATTGAAATTAAAAAATATATTCATACAATATAGAAATAGTGGAAAAACACAGATACAAATAATCACCTTTGTATCTGGTGAATATAGATTAAAATTTCCAGTTAATCTAATAGGCAGTTACTTTTTTCGCTCTATCTCATATAATTTTCCTGTTGAAAATAACATTGAAAATAATGGCTATTGATTTGCTCTCAAATTCTAAATTCTGCTGCTCAAATTAATATTTCCTATGTGTGTGTGAGTCTATATACATATATACACACATTTACATATCTTATACTTAATTCATCTTATAATTTATATTGAGACATTTTTAATAATGATAACTTTGTATTTCTATGATCATAGTCTTGACATAATGTTTTCTCAGACAAATACAATAGTTAAGTTAAAGAAAACTAAACATTAGAATAGAATCTTCTGGAAACTGGAAGTTTTAATCATACCTAGAACATTGCAAAAGCCCCCTTTCTTTATTGACCACATTTGATTTAAAGATAAGGAGATTATGAAAAAGGTTACCAGAAAAAAAAAAACTTTAAGGGAGGACAACCTAAGAAACTGAAAGAAGAAAAGAAGAAAAACAAACAAGAGGAAAATAAGAAAGGAAAAAGAGTATATGAAAGGTGACAGGGTGTTTGTTTCTCCCTGGGAATGGTGGAAATAATTTTAAAATTATTGAGTAAAACTAAATAAACGTCTTTTCTTACTAATCTATAGCAGTATCAATGTCATGCATGTGATAATAGCTGCACAGTCATGGGATGCAGCAGGGAGTTATGGAACCAGGAGAAAGTAACATTAAGGTGGAGCAATCTTAGACCCTGGGGAAAGTTAGTGATACAGTCTAGAAAATGCATATGGCAGGTGAATGCCCCTCATTCTCATTGCTGTGATTCGAAGTGGGATTATCAGATTTGTTGGCCAAAATATCAGTTTAAATTGTCTATCCAGAAACATCCAGTCTCTGAGAGGTTAAACAAACCAAGGAGAAATAATGTAGATGAAAGAAAACCAACATACTGATATGCATAACACGATGGTAAAAAATTACCTATAAAAAGTCTTCAACACCTCAGACAATGTTTACAACATGGAATCAATATTTTATTGGTGAATTAAAACAAACGACAATTAACAAGTATACCATTTTCTTATTGTTGCCTTTTGTTCTATAAATGCTTTCTGTACTGTAATATTTAGGGATAAAATTATCATTAGAATTTTTATTGGTGAGAATGAACTCACAACCTGGAGAATCAAAAGAAGATCTAAATAATTGGTATAGTAAGGTTAAAGAAAGAATCATATATAGAAAGAGAGAAACATGGCCTTGTGTTTTTAATTTTTGAATCCTGAACTACTAGATGTCATGTAAAACCCACATATTCATACAATTAGATATTAAAAGCACATTGTATTTTTTGACCAGAATCTCCCTTAAACAGCATTTCTCCAGTTGTTGTAGCTGCGGTTTTTTTTTTTTTTTTAAATTTTTTATTATACTTTAAGTTCTAGGGTACATGTGCACGACGTGCAGGTTTGTTACATATATATACATGTGCCATGTTGATGTGCTGCACCCATTAACTCCTCATTTACATTAGGTATATCTCCTAATGCTATCCCTCCCCTCTCCCCCTACCCTATGACAGGCCCCAGTGTGTGATGTTTCCCTTCCTGTGTCCAGGTGTTCTCATTGTTCAATTCCCACCTATGAGTGAGAACATGCAGTGTTTGGTTTTCTGTTCTTGCGATAGTTTGCTGAGAATGGTGGTTTCCAGCTGCATCCATGTCCCTACAAAGGACATGAACTCATCCTTTTTTATGGCTGCATAGTACTCCATGGTGTATATGTGCCACATTTTCTTAATCTAGTCTGTCATTGATGGACATTTGGGTTGGTTCCAAGTCTTTGCTATTGTGAATAGTGCTGCAATAAACATACATGTGCATGTGTCTTTACAGCAGCATGATTTATAATCTTTTGGGCATATACCCAGTAATGGGATGTCTGAGTCAAATGGTATTTCTAGTTCTAGGTCCTTGAGGAATTGCCACACTGTCTTCCACATGGTTGAACTCGTTTACAATCCCACCAACAGTGTAAAAGTGTTCTTATTTCTCCACAACCTCTCCAGCACCTGTTGTTTCCTGACTTTTTAATGATCGCCATTCTAACTGGTGTGAGATGGTATCTCATTGTGGTTTTGATTTGCATTTCTCTGATGGCGAGTGATGAGCATTTTTTCATGTGTCTGTTGGTTGCATAAATGTCTTCTTTTGAGAAGTGTCTGTTCATATCCTTCACCCATTTTTTAAGATCTATGAGCTGGGCCCAAATAAGAGAAACATAAAGAGAGCAAAGGAGACTAAAAGGGTAAGAACAGTACTCGGATGGAGGAGTCTATGGATAAATTAGGAAGCTCCCTTTTGAGGGCTACTTATTTCATCAGAAACAAAACCATGCTTGCTTCATTTTCTATAGATAATTTTGAGAGAAAGACAAGAGGGAAAAATCTAACTTATAAAAATAGATGTGGTGATAGGGCAAGAACAATTCTGAAAGGTTAAACTTTACTTACAAATCTTTAGTATTTAGTCCTCCAGTAAAAACCTAAAGTTATGGTTAAAATGTTCAAATAAATTTATTGGAGACTCAAGAAGGACTACCTATATTATTTTGGGGAGAAACTTCCCCTATCCAAATGGAGATTTAAATAAAAATATTTTGATTAATAAGCAGAAAATAAACAAAAACCAGGTGAATAATACATTTTGGAAGGAGAATATTCCAGGAAACAACAATAAAAACATTCAATATTCCTAAACAATTAAAATGGGCAAGTATAAAGGAGCATTAAAAAGTAATTAATAAACAGTACAAATTAACAAGTATCTTCTCTTCCATTTCCAGAGAAAGATTCCAAGGGAAAATATGAAAATTAAAAATATATAAAATACTAGATTTAAAAATTTGAAAAATAGACATCATACTACATCAAAGAATAAAATAAATTATAAATTTAAGTCATAAAATAAATTTTATATTTGAATATATTTACTTTTTTCACCTTTCACTACCATTAACTTTTCTTTCTTAGGAAATAAATCTAAAGATTTACTAATAAATTTTACTAGCTTTTTACAATATCATTATTGATAATATCCATATATTTTCATATATAAAACTTGAAATATATAAATGAGGTGTGTATTCAACTCAATAAGTTGAAAAGATAAACAGAATGTGTAACTTATTTGGACTAAACTCTGTGTTTAATTAATGAATATAAAAAGGAAGCTCAACCTCACAGTGGCTCAGGGTGATGATTTCCATACCTCAACAAATTATAGTTTAATAACTAATCCAGGTGTTTGATACTCTATGGCTGTAACATCCATGATGACAGTTTAAAGTTTCTTTATAATTGTATATTTTTCACTTGGCTTCAGGTTGTTATTTTTTATGTTTCTTTATTTTTCAAAATTCTTAGCTACAGCTAAAATGATAATAGCTTTAAAAATTGCTTATCCAACATTACATCACCCATCATCTTATCACTGTGATTCATTGACTCTTTTATAATATTATCAGGAATATGTTTTCATATATTTAGTGGCTTCACACATGGCTTATATTTAAAAGTATGTTGGATTGTGTGAGTAGTAAGCTGTTCTTTTCTGATTACTTGACAATGATTGCTCTCTTTGTCTAAATCCTTTTGTCCTCAATGATTTGGCATGCTCTTTATTTATGCCTGAAACCCCAGATGTATAAAACATACATATTATTCACATAAGAAACAAAACAGCCACCCAAATATCATCACTCCCAGAATTCTTGTATCATTTGAAATAAATTCATCCAGCTGTAACTTTTATAAAACACATAGCTTTTTTGCACTGTATATTTTCTTTTGTAGTAGTAATGGTTGTGATAGTGGTTTAGCTTTTAATTTTTCACCTTGCCTCTTCAAACAAACCCTAATAACCTCAAAAGCATTCAGCATTTCTGAACACATCTGGATTTTTTTCTAGCTCTGAGACATGGAAATAGCTATTCTCTAATAGGTGTCAAAAATGCTGCCGGATTGGGGTCATTCATTATTTTGGAAATCTATCTATTAATCTGTCTATCCAGTAGTCATATATTCTCTTAAAGAAAAAAATTATTTGGTGACACTTGTTAAGCCACTGTAAGAAATACTTCATTCAATACCATTGTGTTAGATATAGGGACCAAAGCAATGAGATTTTTTAGAGTGGAGCAGAGTTTGAATAAAACATGAGCTAGTGGTAATCTATAGCCAAGGACCAGGGTGATCAGTGGATTTCCAAAGAGGAAACATTAGGGTTGAGGAAATTCTGGTCACTCTGAACTAACCAGATTCTTGCTGAAGACAGGCCAAGATGATCAGATGGTGAAGGCCTGGAGGATGGCGCAGGATGAGGAACTTGATCAGATATTGACACTGATCAGGTAATGAGGCTGGGAGTGCTTGCCATAGTGACTTACTGGGCTATTTGCTAAAATTGGATTTTACATGGAAGTATTCACATGGTTCTTGAAGAACTTTCAGAAGCCTGACTAAAGTTTCTCCAAGCTCAAAATCTTTGTCAGTTCATACTAATTTTTCAAAAATAAAATCTTATATTGCTGCATATTTTATCTCAGAATATTGTTTAATACATCTCTAAGAAATTGTATTACATTTGCTATACTTTTCTATAAAGAATGTATAGTTTCTTTGCCTTTTCTATACTTGCCTGTAGAAAAAGTAGTAGACTTGGATTGATGCAAAAACAGTGTAGGAAAAACTGTAATGTAAATTAATTTGAGGAGGATATAGCTACGGAAAAGCTTAACATACTATTATCAAGTAAATCTGGAAGGAGTGAGTAATTAAATAGTGGTTTATGAAAAAAATGAGGCAATATGTCACTTAAGTTCTATGTGTATGAGTGGCTAGGAGTGAAAATGTTGAATTTCTGTTCATCTATTTCCTTGAGGTGCTATGTTAGGTTGTTAATGTGTGATCTTTTTACTTTTTTTATGTAGGCATTTGATGCCATAAACTTCCCTCTTAGCACTGCTTTTGGTATATTCCACAGGTTTCAGCATGTTGTGTGTTTATTTGTTTCAAAACATTTTTAAATTCTCTTTTTAATTGCTTCATTGACCCAATGATTGTTCAAGAACTTTTTGGTCAGTTTCCATGTGTTTGTACAGTTTCCAATTTTTTTCTTGATATTGACTTCTAGTTTTAATCTGCTGTGATCTGAGAAGATACTTGATATGAGTTTGATTTTTAAAAAATTTTTGAGACTTGTTTTGTGGCCCATAATATAGTCTAATATATATTCTATCAATAGTGAAATAATAATACACAGATATCAATACTAAAAAATGTCCACATCCATTGTTAATGGAAAGGCAAAAATACAAATCAGTTTTAAAACATTAGAAATGTTTTCTATAAAATAATCATCATCATGTTAAAAATATAATATTGACAGAAAATAGTAAATACGTGCAAATATAAATCAAATTGTTTTTCTCTGATGACAGCCTCTTAGATTTGAATGGAAAGTCAATTTTACTTTCTATCTATGATAGTTTAATTTGCATTTTAACAAATTGCATATTTTATTCTATAATTAAGCATGCAATCTAAAGTAATTTTCAAAAATATTATAAAACAAGTTATGAAACTTGAGCTAGATTACAAAATGAAATGAAAATGTTTTACATAAAACCTTTAATAGATTATAGTGTTAGATTATGAAGATGTGAGAAGGAGTAAAATAACTTTTTCAGATTTCAAAGTAATTTTTTGAGATGTCTCATCCTCTTGCTCCCCTTTTCCTACTTTCCAGCATCTTTATAATACAGGCTACAAATTTTACTCCAACTATGGACAGTCTATGTTCTGGTTGTAGTCACAACATTTATGCTTCATATCTGAAAGCAGTGAAGTGAATCTAAGAGAAGCAAGAAGAAACCAAAGAGCAAGCTTCTCAAAATGTGTCTGCAGGCTTTGGAAAGTTGACATGAAGAAAGGTACACGAAGTAGAGGGATACATGACTTTTTTTTCAGTAAATGAAAAGGTTATAGTCCTTGAATCAGAGCATATGATTTAACAGCAGCTGTTATAATTTTAATTTTTTTGAGACATGATGGCTTTGGGTAAAACCTAGTTATGTTTAAGAAACCTAATTATAAGCTTCTAATTTATTTTCCAGTTTTTCTGGAATAAAAGACTCCTTACAATCAGTCTATTAAACAGTTTTAGATTTATATTTTGAACAAATTTATATTACATGAAAGAGTAGAATATCACCTGTATTTTCACTGAAGCTTCAGTTTGTTGTGGCCAATGTTCCAATCTTTGATCCAGAAATAAAAGTTTACCCAGTCTATCTTAACTTGATTCGGTCTTCTTGCAAAGCTAATCTTATTTCCAGCATTCTCAAATTATTACCTCATTATTTTCCAAATCACAACCTGTAAATCATGTGACATATATTTATCAGCAAATCAAAAGTACAGAATAGCTTTGGTAATTGTGACGTTAACAAACCATGTACTATTAAATAATATGTATATGTTATTATCTTTAAAATAGTCCAGGAGCGAAGTGAAAACTACTCTTTTCTTTGCATTTGGTAAATATGCTCTACACAACATGATTTCTTTTTTGGCCACTGTCTATATATTTTTTTTCTCAATTTGAATTATACCTTTTCTTTAGGCTTGAGATACACTTATTTTGGGATTGACACATACTTATTTTTCAGCTTCAAGCAAGAACTATACCGTTTCTCACATTTGTGTAAATTGTTCTTCCATAGCCTTCACCAGACTTGTTTCCCCTTCCATAAGCATGTATAGCACTTAACATGTAATTGAAGCAGTCATAAGGCTGATATATTTGTGAAGTTTCCCTACTTGTTTTATTTGTGAATTTTTTCTAGTATTTACAAGTGATGAGTGGTTGTCCATCACTGTATCCCCTAATATATATAGCAGAAGCTAATATATAGCAGACATAAAAATATATAAAAATAAAATAATATATAGGGTGAAACACTCAAAATTATCAAGAAGGCAAGATAAATATTTTAACGTTTTTCTAATGTATTTAATGGCCAACATTTAGTTATTTGTATTTTTAAAAGAATATATTGTTTCCAGTAAGGTAGTGCATTGATAACTAGGATTGATACTCCTTTTTAGAAAGTGAATACTACTTATAATATATTTTATAAAATTAAAATCATAATGATCTTGAAAGAAAGTTAAGAATGATCAAGAGAGGTTTAAGCAAAGGTTTAAATTTGCATACATAAGAGGAAAATGACATATAACTTGCACAGTGAGAATATTTGCTGAACTCAGTGAACTCCAGACTTGAGACCTCATTGAGCATGGGGTAAAAATATAAATTCGAGAGCTCATTGAAAACAGAAAATCTAATAAGATATTCTGTCCTGTAAAGACATCAGTACAAGGGTACAATGAGATAAGTGATCATCTGCAGACTATGAGAAAACATATATATATATGTATATTTAAATTATATATATTTATATATTTAAATTTTGTATATATTTTATATATATATAATTTAGCACTGAACATATAGGGAAATTTGCTTTAACTATGTAAGCTGATTTTATAGTTTTTGGTGGCTTGGTACCTCTGGTAGAAATTCAGCTTAACATAGTCCCAGTATAGTATCTCACCAAACTAAATTAGAAGAAATAAAAACAATCTTTTCTCAGGAAATACTTTTGTGCAGTACAGATTTTAATGAATAAAATTCCCAGAAAAATTAGCGGTGCATGAAAAGAATGCATATATATATATATTTCCATACATATGGAAATAAGGTACTATGATCTAGAACCAAGAGAAACAATAAAGAAAATAGATTTAAATTTATTTTAGGTGATGAAATTAGCAGACACAGATTACAAATAAAATATGAAGTGCTTAAAAAATAAATATGCTTGACAATATTCATAGGGAAGCAAAAACTGCAAATAGTGACAAGCATAATTTGAAAAATAACTGGAGAAACATGCAATAATAAATGGAAAATACATTATTTGATATGAAGAGTCTACCAATTGACCTAATTGATCTATTATATACAACATAAGGCAAACATACTGAAAACATAATTGGAGGGAAATTACACAGAAGAAATTACAGAGAATGCAACCAGAGAGAAGAATAAGACAAGAAAATATGAATAATTGATTAAGATACATAGAGTATGGACGGAGAAGATATAACATAAATTTTATCTAGAGTTCCAGAAGGGAAGGAGAGAGAGAAAGATAAGAGGGAACAAAAATAATTGAAGACATAATATCTGGAAAATTCATGAAAAAAAAAAAAATGAAACCACAGATTCATGAAGCTCAACCAGTTCCAGAAAGAAAAAATAGAAAAGGAATATAAATCAAACTAAAAATAATGACTGCATCTCTAACAAGGTAGTGCTTGTACTGCTGGTCTGCAGATGACACTTTAAGAACCACCAGCTTAAAGAAGATATAGCATGGAAGAGACAAAGAGAAGATCTAAAAACAGCTTCATGTAGAAGAAAATGGTTTCAGAAAAATAAGATATAAAGTACACTGGAGAGAAAGAACAGAACGAGCGCTAAATGTATAGGTAAAACTAAATGAACATCGCCTATATAAAATGTTAATAATCACTTATTGAGGAACCTAAAATTAAACAACCTAACATGAAAACATACAACAAGAAAATATGTTAGAAAAGTTATAAATTCAGATACTGTTTTATATTGTTCATAAAGAGGTTAATCATTTATATTGTACTGTAATTAGATCAGCATACTTGCTGTAATTATTTAGCTATTTACTAAAGAAATTGTGAGAGAGAATGTAACGCAAAAGAGTAGTAGGAATAAATGAATAATTAAATGTATAATTTATCAAAATGAGTGCAAGAAAGAAAAATATATAAAAAACAAGAAGACAGATATATAAAATAAGATGCCAACTAAACAAAATAACGTGTTAATAATTATAATTAATTGGATGTACTAAATGCTTCAGTAGAGAACAAATTTAATGAACTACCTTAAAAATTCAACTAGTTATAAAAGGCACAAATAAAGCCTAAGTGTAAACAAAGTTTGAATTCAAAGCATTAGATCAAATTGCACCATTCTAAACCAAATTCTAACCAAAAAAGGACTGGTGTGCTAAGTTTAGCCTAAAGTTACCTCCTTACATATTTTAAGCTGAGCCTAGAGGTTTCTTGGTACAAAGTAAACTGAAACCTGAGTGAGTAAACAGGAGGTAGCCTACTTTTATGAGGATCACCAAGTTTTCACCAATCAAAGGTAGCCTGTTAAAACCACGCTCAAATAAGGCAAATACCAAGTGGTAGGCTATCTAGCTGTTTCTGTACCTTATTTCCATTTTCTGTGTGTCACTTTCCTTTTTCTGTCTATAAATCTTCTACCATGTGGCTGTGCTGGAATTTTTCTGAACCTACCCTAGTAACTGAGTTCCTCCATTTTTCTAAGAGTTTTGTTCTTCTTCTTCTCTTCTTTTCTCCTTTCTCTTTTCACTCTAATTCCCACTTTGTCCTTTTTGAAATGCAACATAACCTCTCACTTCCCCTCACCAGGCATTCCCTATAGGGCAAGTTCCTCTATGTGTTCCCAGAGGGATCTCTTCCTCAGAGTTGACAGTTGATTTGCATATCAAAGAATGTTGGGAGGGAACTCCCACCTCCAGGGGCTGCCTCAGGAGGACCTACTGAAAGCATACCCACCTGTCCACTTTTCCACCTTCTGCCCAGGAAGACACCAACTCAACTCTCTTGTCTGGTAGCAGGAGCTAGCAGAGGATCCCGGCTCTTGCTCATTTCCTCCCCTACATTATAAAATACCTGCCTTTTGCTCCAAAGGCGAAGCAGCACATTTAAAGCAAGACCCTCTTGCCCCTTCTTCAAGCTGGCTTCGTTAATAAATTCACCTTTATTGCAAATCTACGTCTGATTGGGGTGCCTGAAAGTGAGGGGGAAAATGGAACCAAGTTGGAAAACACTCTTCAGGATATCATCCAGGAGAACGTCCCCAACCTAGTAGGGCAGGCCAACATTCAAATCGAGGAAATACAGAGAACGACACAAAGATACTCCTCGAGAAGAGCAACTCCAAGACACATAATTGCCAGATTCACCAAAGTTGAAATGAAGGAAAAAATCTTAAGGGCAGCCAGAGAGAAAGGTCGGGTTACCCACAAAGGGAAGCCCATCAGACTAACAGCAGATCTCTCGGCAGAAACTCTCCAAGCCAGAAGACAGTGGGGGCCAATATTCAACATTCGTAAAGAAAAGAATTTTCAACCCAGAATTTCATATCCAGCCAAACTAACTTTCATAAGTGAAGGAGAAATAAAATCCTTTACAGATAAGCAAATGCTTAGAGATTTTGTCACCACTAGGCCTGCCTTGCAAGAGACCCTGAAGGAAGCACTAAACATGGAAAGGAACAACCGGTACCAGCCATTGCAAAAACATGCCAAAATGTAAAGACCATCGAGACTAGGAAGAAACTGCATCAACTAACGAGCAAAATAACCAGTTAATATCATAATGGCAGGATCAAGTTCACACATAACAATCTTAACCTTAAATGTAAATGGACTAAATGCTCCAATTAAAAGACACAGACTGGCAAACTGGATAAAGAGTCAAGACCCATCAGTCTGCTGTATTCAGGAGACCCATCTCACACACAGAGACATACATAGGCTTAAAATAAAGGGATGGAGGAAGATTTACCAAGCAAATGGAGAACAAAAAAAAGCAGGGGTTGCAATACTAGTCTCTGATAAAACAGACTTTAAACCATCAAAGATCAAAAGAGGCAAAGAAGGCCATTACATAATGGTAAAGGGATCAATTCAACAGGAAGAGCTAACTATCCTAAATATATATGCACCCAATACAGGAGCACCCAGATTCATAAAGCATGTCCTTAGAGACTTACAAAGAGACTTAGACTCCCATACAATAATAATGGGAGACTTCAACACTCCACTGTCAACATTACACAGATCAACGAGACAGAAAGTTAACAAGGATATCCAGGAATTGAACTCATCTCTGCAGCAAGCAGACCTAATAGACATCTACAGAACTCTCCACCCCAAATCAACAGAATATACATTCTTCTCAGCACCACATTGTACTTACTCCAAAATCGACCACGTAATTGGAAGTAAAGCACTCCTCAGCAAATGTACAAGAACAGAAATTATAACAGTCTCTCAGACCACAGTGCAATCAAACTAGAACTCAGGACTAAGAAACTCAATCAAAACCGCTCATCTACATGGAAACTGAACAACCTGCTCCTGAATGACTACTGGGTACATAAGGAAATGAAGGCAGAAATAAAGATGTCCTTTGAAACCAATGAGAACAAAGATACAACATACCAGAATCTCTGGGACACATTTAAAGCAGTGTGTAGAGGGAAATTTATAGCACTAAATGCCCACAAGAGAAAGCAGGAAAGATCTAAAATTGACACTCTAACATCACAATTAAAAGAACTAGAGAAGCAAGAGCAAACACATTCGAAAGCTAGCAGAGGGCTAGAAATAACTAAGATCAGAGCAGAACTGAAGGAGATAGAGACACGAACACTCTCTAAAAAATCAACGAATCCAGGAGTTGGTTTTTTGAAAAGATCAACAAAATTGACAGACCACTAGCAAGACTAATAAAGAAGAAAAGAGAGAAGAATCAAATCGACGCAATTAAAAATGATAAAGGGGATATCACCACTGACCCCACAGAAATACAAAGTACCATCAGAGAATACTATAAACACCTCTACGCAAATAAACTGGAAAATTTAGAAGAAATGGATAATTTCCTGGACACTTACACTCTTCCAAGACTAAACCAGGAAGAAGTTGAATCCCTGAATAGACCAATAGCAGGCTCTGAAATTGAGGCAATAATTAATAGCCTACCAACCAAAAAAAGTCCAGGACCAGATGGATTCACAGCTGAATTCTACCAGAGGTACAAGGAGGAGTTGGTACCATTCCTTCTGAAACTATTCCAAGCAATAGAAAAAGAGGGAATCCTCCCTAACTATTTTATGAGGCCAACATCATCCTGATACCAAAGCGTGGCAGAGACACAACAAAAAAAAGAGAATTTTAGACCAATATCCATGATGAACATCGATGCAAAAATCCTCAATAAAATACTGGCAAACCGGATTCAGCAACACATCAAAAAGCTTCTCCACCATGATCAAGTGGGCTTCATCCCTGGGATGCAAGGCTGGTTCAACATTCGCAAATCAATAAACATAATCCAGCATATAAACAGAACCAAAGACAAGAACCACATGATTATCTCAATAGATGCAGAAAAGGCTTTTGACAAAATTCAACAGCCCTTCATGCTAAAAATGCTCAAGAAATTCGGTATTGATGGAACGTACCTCAAAATAATAAGAGCTATCTTTGACAAACCCACAGCCAATATCATACTGAATGGGCAAAAACTGGAAAAATTCCCTTTGAAAACTGGCACAAGACAGGGATGCCCTCTCTCACCACTCCTATTCAACATAGTGTTGGAAGTTCTGGCTAGGGCAATTAGGCAAGAGAAAGAAATCAAGGGTATTCAGTTAGGAAAAGAAGAAGTCAAACTGTCCCTGTTTGCAGATGACATGATTGTATATTTAGAAAACCCCATTGTCTCAGCCCAAAATCTCCTTAAGCTGGTAAGCAACTTCAGCAAAGTCTCAGGATCCAAAATTAATGTGCAAAAATCACAAGCATTCTTATACACCAGTAACAGACAAACAGAGAGCCAAATCAGGAATGAACTTCCATTCACAATTGCTTCAAAGAGAATAAAATACCTAGGAATCCAACTTACAAGGGATGTAAAGGACCTCTTCAAGGAGAACTACAAACCACTGCTCAGTGAAATAAAAGAGGACACAAACAAATGGAAGAACATACCATGCTCATGGAGAGGAAGAATCAATATCGTGAAAATGGCCATACTGCCCAAGGTAATTTATAGATTCAATGCCATCCCCATCAAGCTACCAATGAGTTTCTTCACAGAATTGGAAAAAACTGCTTGAAAGTTCATATGGAACCAAAAAAGAGCCCGCATCTCCAAGACAATCCTAAGTCAAAAGAACAAAGCTGGAGGCATCACGCTACCTGACTTCAAACTATACTACAAGGCTGCAGTAACCAAAACAGCATGGTACTGGCACCAAAACAGAGATATAGACCAATGGAACAGAACACAGTCCTCAGAAATAATACCACACATCTACAGCCATCTGATCTTTGACAAACCTGAGAGAAACAAGAAATGGGGAAAGGATTCCCTATTTAATAAATGGTGCTGGGAAAATTGGCTAGCCATAAGTAGAAAGCTGAAACTGGATCCTTTCCTTACTCCTTATACGAAAATTAATTCAAGATGGATTAGAGACTTAAATGTTAGACCTAATACCATAAAAACCCTAGAGGAAAACCTAGGTAGTACCATTCAGGACATAGGCATGGGCAAAGACTTCACGTCTAAAACACCAAAAGCAACGGCAGCAAAAGCCAAAATTGACAAATGGGATCTCATTAAATTAAAGAGCTTCTGCACAGCAAAAGAAACTACCATCAGAGTGAACAGGCAATCTACAGAATGGGAGAAAATTTTTGCAATCTACTCATCTGACAAAGGGCTAATATCCAGAACCTACAAAGAACTCAAACAAATTTACAAGAAAAAAACAAACAACCCCATCAAAAAGTGGGCAAAGGATATGAACAGACATTTCTCAAAAGAAGACATTCATACAGCCAACAGACACATGAAAAAATGCTCACCATCACTGGCCATCAGAGAAATGCAAATCAAAACCACAATGAGATACCATCTCACACCAGTTAGAATGGCGATCATTCAAAAGTCAGGAAACAACAGGTGCTGGAGAGGATGTGGAGTAATAGGAACACTTTTACACTGTTGGTGGGATTGTAAACTAGTTCAACCATTATGGAAAACAGTATGGCGATTCCTCAAGGATCTAGAACTAGATGTACCATATGACCCAGCCATCCCATTACTGGGTATATACCCAAACGATTATAAATTATGCTGCTATAAAGACACATGCACACGTATGTTTATTGCAGCACTATTCACAATAGCAAAGACTTGGAATCAACCCAAATGTCCATCAGTGACAGATTGGATTAAGAAAATGTGGCATATATACACCATGGAATACTATGCAGCCATCAAAAAGGATGAGTTTGCGTCCTTTGTAGGGACATGGATGCAGCTGGAAACCATCATTCTTAGCAAACTATCACAAGAACAGAAAACCAAACACCGCATGTTCTCACTCATAGGTGGGAACTGAACAATAAGATCACTTGGACTCAGGAAGGGGAATATCACACACAGGGGCCTATCATGGGGAGGGGGGAGGGGGGAGGGATTGCATTGGGAGTTATACCTGATGTAAATGATGAGTTGATGCGTGCAGCACACCAACATGGCACAACTATACGAATGTAACAAACCTGCACGTTATGCACATGTACCCTACAACTTAAAGTATAATAATAATAAATAAATTAAAAAAAAAATAAAATCACCTTTATTGTATCAGTCTTCCCTCTTTTTGATGGAACTCTACATGTGGCAAGCGACTAACCTGCTTTTCAGTTACATTCTGGCTCCACACTCAATTCATGAGTTGTTCTTTGCCCAGTTAAACTCTGTTTAATTCAGTTTGTCTAAGGTGTTGCGTTTTGTTTTGTTTTTAAGATGGTACTATATTAAACTAAAACAAAATAGGCTTCTAGGTATAAAATATTCTTAGAAAAATAATATAATAAAATATCCCACTAAAATAATAATTTATAATGTATAACATAATTTCAAAATATATTGAAAGAAATAAAAATATTTTATACCAAAATATATTTCTTTGACATTATTTTGAAATGGCTAACACAGGGCCAGATTCATCTGTAGAGAATCTCCATTAATGTAGCCAGGAATTCCCTATCTAGGCCTTTCCTGGATCTAGAAAAGTTTACCTGAGTGTGACACCTTTGAAAGTCCGAAAAGAAACATTTACCATCTCTGAGGGTTGCTATCTATGAGGCTTCATCTACATAACACCACCCCTTTGCTAATCAAGCCTCTTCTCTTCTTCCTCTCTTAAACTGTCTTGCCACTAGAACCTGATTTATGAACATAACTCCATTTTGGCTGTGCTCTGAGCCTGCATTATTTCTGTAACCTCAAGATGGCATGTAAGCTTCTGTACTTTACTGAGGAGTTGGATCATCATTCTGAAAGCTTCGTGTATACATGTGAAATACATTTACATGCTTTTTCTTCTATGAATCAATCTACCTAATGTCAGTGATATTTCATTGAACCTTTAGGGAGCCAACAGCCTTGCCCCCTGCGATATACAGGATACATTATATATCTTGATAGAATTGCTGGAAAAAAATAGAAAAATCTATGATTGGAGTAAAAGATATTAATGTAACTCTCCCCCAGTAACTGATAGAAAAAGGACACAAAATTTCAGTAAGAGTAAAGATAATTTTCATAATAGGAATAAAGGAGTAACATTTGTTTTAAATGTTTATATGCAGAACACCATACTCCCAAAATAGCAGAATAAACACTGTTTTTATGTATGTATAAGGAATTTACCAAATTTACCAAGTATTTGAACATAAACTTTGACCAAACAAATGTCAAAGGATTTACATAAAAATTGAAAGTATTTATGACAGGAATAAAAGTTTGCTAAAAATTAATTGCAGAATATTAACTAGACAATTATTTGTTTGAAAATAAATAATGTCACAAAGAAAAACTCATAATGTAATGGAAAAATGTTTGGAACTTAACAATAATGAGGATACTATAAATAAAAAACCTATGAAATACAGCTAAGGGTACTTAAAGGAAAGTTACCCTTTTGTGCAGTGGTGAGGGGTCTCTTTGGCTTCCTCAAAGAACAGGTTTTGCAGCTTCTCCAGGCATTTCTCAGTGAATTATCTGAGAAATGCAGTTCAACTTCAATATTGCAGTTCAACTTTGACTATCAGATAAGCAATAGTTTCATGAAGCTTGCTACTCTGGGCAGGGACCAAGAGAACTTTAAGATTCCCCCTCTACTTACATAAGTTTCTTCCTGATCTAAGCTCCTAACGTCACTTTTCTTAGAGCACTTATTTTAGAAAATGTGTAATTGCAGATTCTTTCTCTGACCCTTTGAAATGTAAATTTTCTACAATCCAGGAATGTCTTTCTCAAGGACCTGGGAGCCATCCCTTTGAAATATAATCATCAAGACAGATAGTGCCCCATCTCTCAGTCTCTGTGGGAGGGTAGGAACCTAACTTTGAAGAAGAACAATTAGCAAACACAGATGGCCTAATCACACTGACTAACTTAAATGTCCTACAGTACTTTGCCATGAGCTAATCCCAGAATTTATCCTCCTGCCTTTTGTTTCAGGGAAGTTGGGTTCAATGCCTCCCCCTTATGTGCAAAGTCTTGAATAGTAGTCTTGAAAAATCTTCCAGTTCTATTTAACTTTCAGTGTGATTTTTCTTCTGACAGTGGCAGTAGCAGCAACAACATCCTGAAATTGTGAACCACAGTTGCAGTCATGGCCTTTCTTGAATATTACCCGTCTAGACCATTACATAATTTTATAAGTATTGTATTCTCTACATAAAACTCTATTCATCTTTGAAAGATCTAGAGTTCTGTTTAACAACAGCAAAACAAACAAACAAAAAAATAATTTAAATAAAAAGAAGAAATCTAGATCTTCCAAAGAAGAGCCAACTTAGAATTTTTAAATGAAAACCACTTTAACCTTAAAACAATGTTTAAAAATTCCTCTTTTAGCCACACTAGGGAAAATGGAGACCAGTGTGAGCATTACATAATAGGAAGTTCTTGAACTGGTAAAGCAATGAGAGACCAAATGATATTTTTTCTCCCTTCATTTTCACATGTCACAGTAAAAATCAGCTTGTTTAATTAAAAAAAAAAAAAATCATCTGGGTAAAACCAATTATTCTTTGGTAATCAAGACTTAAAGACCCTGAATATTGGAAGCAGTTTGTCTTAGAACACATGGATAAAGATGCTCAAATTAGAGGGATCGTTCCAAGTTGGCCACATAGGAACAGCTCTGGTCTACAGCTCCCAGCGTGAATGATGCAGAGGAGGGGTGATTTTTGCATTTCCAACTGAGGTACCTGGTTCATCTAACTGAGACTTGGTGGACAGTGGGTGCAGCCCATGGAGGGCCAGCCGAAGCAGGGTGGGGCATCGCGGTACCAGGGAGGCACAAGGGGTTGGGGGATTTCCCTTTCCTAGCCAAGGGAAGCCTTGACAGAGGGTACCTGGAAAATTGGGACACTCCCACCCTAACACTGAGCTTTTCCAACAGTCTTAGCATATGGCAAACCAGGAGATTACATCCTGCACTTGGCTCAGGGGGTCCAACGCCCATGGAGCCTTGCTCACTGCTAGGACAGCAGCCCAAGATCCAACTGCAAGGCTGCAGTGAGGCTGGGGGAGGGATGTCTGCCATTGCTGAGGCTTGACTAGGTAAACAAAGCAACCAGGAAGCTGGAACTGGGTGGAGCCCACACCAGCTCAAAGAGGCCTGCCTGCCTCTGTGGACTCCACCTCTCGGGGCAGAGCATAGCTGAACAAAAGGCAGCAGAAACTTCTACAGACTTAAGCATCCCTGTCTGACAGCTCTGAAAAGAGCAATGGTTCTCCCAGCACAGAGTTTGAGCTCTGAGAACGGACAGGCTGCCTCCTCAGGTGGGTCCCTGACCCCTGAGTAGCCTAATTGGGAGATACCTCCCAGTAAGGGCCGACTGACACCTCATACAGCCAGGTGCCCCTCTGAGACAAAGTTTCCAGAAGAAGGATAAGGCAGCAATATTTGCTGTTCTGCAGCCTCCAGGCAAACAGGGTCTGGAGTGGACCTCCAGAAAACGCCAACAGACCTGCAGCTGCAGGGCCTGAATGTTAGAAGGAAAATTAACAAACAGAAAGGAGTAGCATCAACATAAGCAAAAAGGAAATCCACACCAAAAACCCATCTGAAGGTCACCAGCATCAAAGACAAAAGGTAGATAAAATCACAAAGATGGAGAGAAGCCAGAGTAGAAAAGCCGAAAATTCTAAAACCCAGAGCGTCCCTTCTTCTCCAAAGGATCTCAGCTCCTTGCCAGCAACAGAACAAAGTTGGATGGAGAATGACTCATAAGTTCACAGAGGTAGGCTTCAGAAGGTCGGTAATAACAAACATCTTCAAGCTAAAGGAGGATGTTTGAACCCATTTCAAGGAAGCTAAAATCCTTGAAAAAAGATTAGACGAATGGCCAACTAGAATGAACAGCATAGGGAAGACCTTAAATGACCTGATGGAGCTGAAGATTATGGCACAAGAACTATGTGATGCATGCACAAGCTTCAGTAGCCAAATTGATCAAGTGGAAGAAAGGGTATCAGTGATTGAAGTTCAAATGAATGAAATGAAGTGAGAAGAGAAGTTTGGAGAAAAAAGAGTAAAAAGAAATGAACAAAGCCTCCAAGAAATATGAGACCACGTGAAAAGACCAAATCTATGTTTGATTGGTATACTTGAAAATGAGGGGGAGAATGGAACCAAGTTAGAAAAAAATCTTCAGGATATTATTCAGGAGAAATTCCCCAACCTAGAAAGGCAGGCCAACATTCAAATTCAGGAAATACAGAGAACACCACAAAAATACTCCTTGAGAAGAGCAACCCCAAGACACATAATAGTCAGATTCACCAAGGTTGAAATGAAGGAAAAAATGTTAAGGGCAGCCAGAGAGAAAGGTCAGGTTACCCACAAAGGGAAATACATCAGACTAACAGCGGATCTCTTGGCAGAAACTCTACAAGCCAGAAGAGAGTGGGGGCCAATATTCAACATTCTTAAAGAAAAGAATCAATAGTAGGAAGAAATCGCATCAACTAACGAGCAAAGTAACCAGCTAACGTCATAATGACAGGATCAAATTCACACATAACAATATTAACCTTAAATTTAAATGGGCTAGATGCCCCAATTAAAAGACACAGACTGGTAAATTGGATAGAGTCAAGACCCATCAGTGTGCTGTATTCAGGAGACCCATCTCACATGCAGTGACCCACATAGGTTCAAAATAAAGGGATGGAGGAAGATCTACCAAGGAAATGGAAAACAAAACAAAACAAAAAAAGCAAGAGTTGCAATCCGAGTCTCTGATAAAACTGACTTTAAACCAACAAAGATCAAAAGAGACAAAGAAGGCCATTACATAATGGTAAAGGGATCAATTCAACAAGAAGAGCTAACTATCCTAAATATATAATGCACCCAATACAGGAGCACCCAGTTCATAAAGCAAGTCCTCAGAGACCTACAAAGAGACTTGAACTCCCACATAAAAATGGCAGACTTTAACATCCCACTGTCAACATTAGACAGGTCAACAAGACAGAAGGTTAACAAGGATATCCAGGACTTGTACTCAGCTCTGCACCAAGCAGACCTAATAGATATCCACAGAACTTTCCATCCCAAGTCAACAGAATATACATTCTTCTCAGCACCACATCGCACTTATTCTAAAATTGACCACATAGTTGGAAGCAAAGCACTCCTCAGCAAATGTAAAAGATCAGAAATCACAACAAACTGTCTCTCAGACCACAGTGAAATCAAATTAGAACTCAATCATGAGTTCTAAACACTCAATACTGCACAACTATATGGAAACTGAACAACCTGCTCATGAATGACTACTGGGTAAATAACGAAATGAAGGCAGAAATAAAAATGATCTTTGAAACAAAGAAAATGAGAACAAAGACACAACATATCAGAATCTCTGGGACACATTTAAAGCAGTGTGTAGAGGGAAATTTATAGCACTAAATGTCAACAAAAGAAAGCAGGAAAGATCTGAAATTGGCACCCTAACATCACAATTTAAAAAACTAGAGAAGCAAAAGCAAACAAATTCAAAAGCTAGCAGAAGACAAGAAATAACTAAGATCAGAGCAAAACTGAAAGACATAGAGACACAAAAAATCCGTTAAAAAATACATGATTCCAGGAGCTGATGTTTTGAAAAGATCAACAAAATTGATAGACTGCTAGCAAGACTAATAAAGAAGAAAAGACAGTATATACAAATGGACACATAAAGAATGATAAAAGGCATATCACCACCGATCCCACAGAAATACAAACTACCATCAGAGAATACTATAAACATCTCTACACAAATAAACTAGAAAATCTAGAAGAAATGGATAAATTCCTGGACACATACACCATCCCAAGGCTAAACCAGGAAGACGTTGAATCCCTGAATAGATCAATAACAGGCTCTGAAATTGAGACAATAATTAATAGCCTACCAACCAAAAAAAGTCCAGGACCAGACAGATTCACAGCCGAATTCTACCAGAGGTACAAAGAGGAGCTGGTACCATTCCTTCTGAAACTATTCCAATCAACAGAAAGAGAGGGAATCCTCCCTAACTCATTTCATGTGGCCAGAATCATCCTGATACCAAAGTCTGGCAGAGACACAACAAAAAAAGAATTTTAGACCAATATCCCTGATGAACATCATTGTGAAAATCTTCAATAAAATACTGGCAAATTGAATCCAGCAGTATATCAAAAGCTTATACACCATGATCAAGCTGGCTTCATTCGTGGGATGCAAGGCTCATTCAACATATGCAAATCAATAAATGTAATCCATCACATAAACAGAACCAAAGACAAGAATCACACAATTATCTCAATAGATGCAGAAAAGGCCTTTGACAAAATTCAACAGCCCTTCATGGTCAAAACTCTCAATAAACTAGGTATTGATGGGACATATCTCAAAATAGTGAGAGCTATTTATGACAAACCCACAGCCAATATCATACTGAATGGGCAAAAACTGGAAGCATTCCCTTTGAAAACTGGCACAAGACAGGGATGCCCTCTCTCATCACTCCTATTCAACATAGTGTTGGAAGTTCTGGTCAGGGCAATCAGGCAGGAGAAAGAAATGAAGGGTATTCAATTAGGAAAAGAGGAAGTCAAATTTTCCCTGTCTGCAGATGACATGATTCTATAATTAGAAAACCCCATCGTCTCAGCTCAAAATCCCCTTAAGCTGATAAGCAACTTCAGCAAAGTCTCAGGATACAGAATCAATGTGGAAAAATCACAAGCATTCCTACACACCAAGAACAGACAAACAGAGAGCAAATTCATGAGTGAACTCCCATTCATAATTGCCTCAAAGAGAATAAAATACCTAGGAATCCAACTTACAAGGGATGGAAGTACCTCTTCAAGGAGAACTACAAACCACTGCTCAATGGAATAAAAGAGGACACAGACAAATGGAAGAACACTCCATGCTCATGGATAGGAAGGATCAATATTGTGAAAATGGTCATACTGCCCAAGGTAATTTATAGATTCCTTGCCATTCCTACCAAGCTACCAACCACTTTCTTCACGGAATTGGAAAAAAACTACTTTAAAGTTCATAAGGAATGAAAAAAGAGCCTGCGTTGCCAAGACAATCCTAAGCCAAAAGAACAAAGCTGGAGGTATCATGTTACCTGGCTTCAAGCTATACTACAAGGCTGCAGTAACCAAAACAGCATGGTACTGGTACCAAAACAGAGATATAGACCAATGGAACAGAACAGAGCCCTCAGAAATAATACCACACATCGACAACCATCTGATCTTTGACAACAAAAACAAGAAATGGGGAAAGGATTCCCTATTTAATAAATGGTGCCTGGAAAACTGGCTAGTCACATGTAGAAAGCTGAAACTGGATGTCTTCCTTACAACTTATACAAAAATTAATTCAAATGGATTAAAGACTTCAATGTTAGACCTAAAATCATAAAAACCCTACAAGAAAACCTAGGCAAGACCATTCAGGATATAGGCATGGACAAGGACTTCACGACTAAAACACCAAAAGCAATGGCAACAAAAGCCAAAACTGACAAATGGGATCTAATTAAACTAAAGAGCTTCTGCACAGCAAAAGAAACTACCATCAGAGTGAACAGACAACCAACAGAATGGGAGAAAATTTGTGCAATTTACCCATCTGAAAAGGGCTAATATCCGAATCTACAAAGAACTTAAACAAATTTACAAGAAAAAATCAAACAACCCCATGAAAAATTGGGTGAAGGATATGAACAGATACTTCTGAAAAAAAGACATTTATGCAGCCAACAGACACATGAAAAAAAAATGCTCATCATCACTGGTCATCAGAGAAATGCAAATCAAAACCACAATGAGATACTTTCTCATGACAGTTAGAGTGGTGATCCTTAAAAAGTCAGCAAACAACAGGTGCTGTAGAGGATGTGGAGAAATAGGAACACTTTTACACTGTTGGTGGGACTGTAAACTAGTTCAACCATTGTGGAAGACAGTGTGGCGATTCCTCAAGGATCTAGAACTAGAAATACCATTTGACTCAGCGATCGTATTAGTGGGTATATACCCAAAGGATCATAAATCTTGCTACTATAAAGACACATGCACACGTATGTTTATTGTGGCACTATTCACAATAGCAAAGACTTGGAACCAACCCAAATGTCGATCAATGATAGACTGGATTAAGAAAATGTGGCACATATACACCATAGAATACTATGGGGCCATAAAAAAGGATGAGTTCATGTCCTTTGTAGGGACATGGATGAAGTTGGAAACCATCATTCTGAGCAAACTATCATAAGGGCAGGAAACCAAACATCACATGTTCTTACTCATAGTTGGGAACTCAACAATGAAAACACTTGGATACAGGGCGGGGAACATCACACACGAGGTCCTGTCATGAGATGGCGGGAGGGAGGAAGGATACCATTAGGAGAAATACCTAATATAAGTGACGAGTTAATGGGTGCAGCACACCAACGTGGCCCATGTATACATACGTAACAAACCTGCATGTTGTGCATGTATAACCTAGAACTTAAAGTATAATAAAAAAAATTCTGAAAGCAAAAAGATTCTCAAATTATGAAAGAAGAATACAATTCAAAGGATAATTCCTAGTATGAACGAGAATCATCTTTCTTATTTAAAATACAAAACTGCTAATAAATCCAGTTTCCTAACTTATTATTTTAACTAAAGATAATATTTGACGATTTTTCCCATCACATTGTTTAAGGAATAATGTTTTCCCTGTGAAATTTTCATTTATTTACCTTAATAAAATATTATTTCATTATTAGGAAAGGTGCAGAAAACTTATACAATAAAATAATAAGATCCATATGACCAGTAGTGAATCATAAGACTATTTTTTTTTTAAATATTTTGTTAGTCTTTATATTGTTTACCTGCCAAAATGATATTCGGAATACATTGGGTAACATAAAAAATAGTATTACAGTTAATTTCATATGTTTCTTTTGATGTTTCTTGCAGTGGCTACTAGAAAATTTTAAATTACAATGATGGCTTCATCATATTTCTATTGGATCCTTCTAAACCTCTGTTCACACGCTGGGCGCTCTCCCACCTGGCTGAAGGCACTGGCTCTGTGGGAAGCCAGGGCCAAGAGTGTAGCCTTTTTTTTTTTTTTTTTTTAAATTTATTATTATTATACTTTAAGTTGTAGGGTACATGTGCATAACGTGCAGGTTTGTTACATATGTATACTTGTGCCTTGTTGGTGTGCTGCACCCATCAACTCATCATTTACATCAGGTATAACTCCCAATGCAATCCCTCCCCCGTCCCCCCGCCCCGTCCCCATGATAGGCCCCGGTGTGTGATGTTCCCCTTCCTGAGTCCAAGTGATCTCATTGTTCAGTTCCCACCTATGAGTGAGAACATGCGGTGTTTGATTTTCTGTTCTTGTGATAGTTTGCTAAGAATGATGGTTTCCAGCTGCATCCATGTCCCTACAAAGGACACAAACTCATCCTTTTTGATGGCTGCATAGTATTCCATGGTGTATATGTACACATTTTCTTAATCCAGTCTGTCACTGATGGACATTTGGGTTGATTCCAAGACTTTACTATTGTGAATAGTGCCGAATAAACATACGTGTGCATGTGTCTTTATAGCAGCATAATTTATAATCCTTTGGGTATATACCCAGTAATGGGATGGCTGGGTCATATGGTACATCTAGTTCTAGATCCTTGAGGAATCGCCATACTGTTTTCCATAATGGTTGAACTAGTTTACAATCCCACCAGCAGTGTAAAACTGTTACTATTTCTCCACATCCTCTCCAGCACCTGTTGTTACCTGACTTTTGAATGATCGCCATTCTAACTGGTGTGAGATGGTATCTCATTGTGGTTTTGATTTGCATTTCTCTGATGGCCAGTGATGGTGAGCATTTTTTCATGTGTCTGTTGGCTGTATGAATGTCTTCTTTTGAGAAATGTCTGTTCATATCCTTTGCCCACTTTTTGATGGGGTTGTTTGTTTTTTTCTTGTAAATTTGTTTGAGTTCTTTGTAGGTTCTGGATATTAGCCCTTTGTCAGATGAGTAGATTGCAAAAATTTTCTCCCATTCTGTAGGTTGCCTGTTCACTCTGATGGTAGTTTCTTTTGCTGTGCAGAAGCTCTTTAGTTTAATGAGATCCCATTTGTCAATTTTGGCTTTTGCTGCCGTCGCTTTTGGTGTTTTAGACACGAAGTCTTTGCCCATGCCTATGTCCTGAATGGTACTACCTAGGTTTTCCTCTAGGATATTTATGGTATTAGGTCTAACATTTAAGTCTCTAATCCATCTTGAATTAATTTTCGTATAAGGAGTAAGGAAAGGATCCAGTTTCAGCTTTCTACTTATGGCTAGCCAATTTTCCCAGCACCATTTATTAAATAGGGAATCCTTTCCCCATTTCTTGTTTCTCTCAGGTTTGTCAAAGATCAGATGGCTGTAGATGTGTGGTATTATTTCTGAGGACTGTGTTCTGTTCCATTGGTCTATATCTCTGTTTTGGTGCCAGTACCATGCTGTTTTGGTTACTGTAGCCTTGTAGTATAGTTTGAAGTCAGGTAGCGTGATGCCTCCAGCTTTGTTCTTTTGACTTAGGATTGTCTTGGAGATGCGGGCTCTTTTTTGGTTCCATATGAACTTTCAAGCAGTTTTTTCCAATTCTGTGAAGAAACTCATTGGTAGCTTGATGGGGATGGCATTGAATCTATAAATTACCTTGGGCAGTATGGCCATTTTCACGATATTGATTCTTCCTATCCATGAGCATGGTATGTTCTTCCATTTGTTTGTGTCCTCTTTTATTTCACTGAGCAGTGGTTTGTAGTTCTCCTTGAAGAGGTCCTTTACATCCCTTGTAAGTTGGATTCCTAGGTAATTTATTCTCTTTGAAGCAATTGTGAATGGAAGTTCATTCCTGATTTGGCTCTCTGTTTGTCTGTTACTGGTGTATAAGAATGCTTGTGATTTTTGCACATTAATTTTGTATCCTGAGACTTTGCTGAAGTTGCTTATCAGCTTAAGGAGATTTTGGGCTGAGACAATGGGGTTTTCTAAATATACAATCATGTCATCTGCAAACAGGGACATTTTGACTTCTTCTTTTCCTACCTGAATACCCTTGATTTCTTTCTCTTGCCTAATTGCCCTAGCCAGAACTTCCAACACTATGTTGAATAGGAGTGGTGAGAGAGGGCATCCCTGTCTTGTGCCAGTTTTCAAAGGGAATGTTTCCAGTTTTTGCCCATTCAGTATGATATTGGCTGTGGGTTTGTCAAAGATAGCTCTTATTATTTTGAGGTGCATTCCATCAATACCGAATTTCTTGAGCGTTTTCAGCATGAAGGGCTGTTGAATTTTGTCAAAAGCCTTTTCTGCATCTATTGATATAATCATGTGGTTCTTGTCTTTGGTTCTGTTTATATGCTGGATTATGTTTATTGATTTGCGAATGTTGAACCAGCCTTGCATCCCAGGGATGAAGCCCACTTGATCATGGTGGAGAAGCTTTTTGATGTGTTGCTGAATCCGGTTTGCCAGTACTTTATTGAGGATATTTGCATCGATGTTCATCATGGATATTGGTCTAAAATTCTCTTTTTTTGTTGTGTCTCTGCCAGGCTTTGGTATCAGGATGATGTTGGCCTCATAAAATGAGTTAGGGAGGATTCCCTCTTTTTCTGTTGATTGGAATAGTTTCAGAAGGAATGGTACCAACTCCTCCTTGTACCTCTGGTAGAATTCAGCTGTGAATCCATCTGGTCCTGGACTTTTTTTGGTTGGTAGGCTATTAATTATTGCCTCAATTTCAGAGCCTGCTATTGGTCTATCCAGGGATTCAACTTCTTCCTGGTTTAGTCTTGGAAGAGTGTAAGTGTCCAGGAAATTATCTATTTCTTCTAGATTTTCCAGTTTATTTGCGTAGAGGTGTTTATAGTATTCTCTGATGGTAGTTTGTATTTCTGTGGGGTCGGTGGTGATATCCCCTTTATCATTTTTTATTGCGTCGGTTTGATTCTTCTCTCTTTTCTTCTTTATTAGTCTTGCTAGTCGTCTGTCAATTTTGTTGTTCTTTTCAAAAAACCAACTCCTGGATTCACTGATTTTTTGGAGGGTTTTTTGTGTTTCTATCTCCTTCAGTTCTGCTCTGATCTTAGTTATTTCTTGCCTTCTGCTAGCTTTCAAATGTGTTTGCTCTTGCTTCTCTAGTTCTTTTAACTGCCATGTTAGAGTGTCAATTTTAGATCTTTCCTGCTTTCTCTTGTGGGCATTTAGTGCTATAAATTTCCCTCTACACACTGCTTTAAATGTGTCCCAGAGATTCTGGTATGTTGTATCTTTGTTCTCATTGGTTTCAAAGAACATCTTTATTTCTGCCTTCATTTCCTTATGTACCCAGTAGTCATTCAGGAGCAGGTTGTTCAGTTTCCATGTAGTTGAGCGGTTTTGATTGAGTTTCTTAGTCCTGAGTTCTAGTTTGATTGCACTGTGGTCTGAGAGACAGTTTGTTATAATTTCTGTTCTTGTACATTTGCTGAGGAGTGCCTTACTTCCAATTACGTGGTCGATTTTGGAGTAAGTACGATGTGGTGCTGAGAAGAATGTATATTCTGTTGATTTGGGGTGGAGAGTTCTATAGATGTCTATTAGGTCTGCTTGCTGCAGAGATGAGTTCAATTCCTGGATATCCTTGTTAACTTTCTGTCTCGTTGATCTGTGTAATGTTGACAGTGGAGTGTTGAAGTCTCCCATTATTATTGTATGGGAGTCTAAGTCTCTTTGTAAGTCTCTAAGGACATGCTTTATGAATCTGGGTGCTCCTGTATTGGGTGCATATATATTTGGGATAGTTAGCTCTTCCTGTTGAATTGATCCCTTTACCATTATGTAATGGCCTTCTTTGCCTCTTTTGATCTTTGATGGTTTAAAGTCTGTTTTATCAGAGACTGGTATTGCAACCCCCGCTTTTTTTTGTTCTCCATTTGCTTGGTAAGTCTTCCTCCATCCCTTTATTTCGAGCCTATGTATGTCTCTGTGTGTGAGATGGGTCTCCTGAATACAGCAGACTGATGGGTCTTGACTCTTTATCCAGTTTGCCAGTCTGTGTCTTTTAATTGGAGCATTTAGTCCATTTACATTTAAGGTTAAGATTGTTATGTGTGAACTTGAGCCTGTCATTATGATATTAACTGGTTATTTTGCTCATTAGTTGATGCAGTTTCTTCCTAGCCTCGATGGTCTTTACATTTTGGCATGTTTTTGCAATGGCTGGTACTGGTTGTTCCTTTCCATGTTTAGTGCTTCCTTCAGGGTCTCTTGTAAGGCAGGCCTAGTGGTGACAAAATCTCTAAGCATTTGCTTATCTGTAAAGGATTTTATTTCTCCTTCACTTATGAAACTTAGTTTGGCTGGATATGAAATTCTGGGTTTAAAATTCTTTTCTTTAAGAATGTTGAATATTGGCCCCCACTCTCTTCTGGCTTGGAGAGTTTCTGCCGAGAGATCTGCTGTTAGTATGATGGGCTTCCCTTTGTGGGTAACCGGACCTTTCTCTCTGGCTGCCCTTAAGATTTTTTCCTTCATTTCAACTTTGGTGAATCTGGCAATTATGTGTCTTGGAGTTGCTCTTCTCGAGGAGTATCTTTGTGGCGTTCTCTGTATTTCCTGGATTTGAATGTTGGCCTGCCCTACTAGGTTGGGGAAGTTCTCCTGGATGATATCCTGAAGAGTGTTTTCCAACTTGGTTCCATTTTCCCCCTCACATTCAGGCACCCCAATCAGACGTAGATTTGGTCTTTTTACATAATCTCATACTTCTTGCAGGCTTTGTTCATTTCTTTTTCTTCTTTTTTCTTTTGGTTTCTCTTCTTGCTTCATTTCATTCATTTGATCCTCAATCGCTGATACTCTTTCTTCCAGTTGATCGAGTCGGTTACTGAAGCTTGTGCATTTGTCACGTATTTCTCGTGTCATGGTTTTCATCTCTTTCATTTCGTTTATGACCTTCTCTGCATTAATTACTCTAGCCATCAATTCTTCCACTTTTTTTTCAAGATTTTTAGTTTCTTTGCGCTGGGTACGTAATTCCTCCTTTAGCTCTGAGAAATTTGATGGACTGAAGCCTTCTTCTCTCATCTCGTTAAAATCATTCTCCGTCCAGCTTTGATCCGTTGCTGGCGATGAGCTGCACTCCTTTGCCGGGGGAGATGCACTCTTATTTTTTGAATTTCCAGCTTTTCTGCACTGCTTTTTCCCCATCTTTGTGGTTTTATCTGCCTCTGGTCTTTGATGATGGTGATGTACTGATGGGGTTTTGGTGTAGGTGTCCTTCCTGTTTGATAGTTTTCCTTCTAACAGTCAGGACCCTCAGCTGTAGGTCTGTTGGAGATTGCTTGAGGTCCACTCCAGACCCTGTTTGCCTGGGTATCAGCAGCAGAGGCTGCAGAAGATAGAATATTGCTGAACAGCGAGTGTACCTGTCTGATTCTTGCTTTGGAAGCTTCCTCTCAGGGGTGTACTCCACCCTGTGAGGTGTGGGGTGTCAGACTGCCCCTAGTGGGGGATGTCTCCCAGTTAGGCTACTCAGGGGTCAGGGACCCACTTGAGCAGGGAGTCTGTCCCTTCTCAGATCTCAGCCTCCATGTTGGGAGATCCACTGCTCTCTTCAAAGCTGTCAGACAGAGTCGTTTGCGTCTGCAGAGTTTTCTGCTGCGTTTGTTATTGTTTACTGTGCCCTGTCCTCAGAGGTGGAGTCTACAGAGACAGGCAGGTTTCCTTGAGCTGCTGTGAGCTCCACCCAGTTCCAGCTTCCCAGCGGCTTTGTTTACCTACTTAAGCCTTAGCAATGGCCGGCGCCCCTCCCCCAGCCTCGCTGCTGCCTTGCTGGTAGATCACAGACTGCTGTGCTAGCAATGAGGGAGGCTCCGTGGGTGTGGGACCCTCCCAGCCAGGTGTGGGATATGATCTCCTGGTGTGCCTGTTTGCTTAAAGCGCAGTATTGGGGTGGGAGTTACCCGATTTTCCAGGTGTTGTGTGTCTCAGTTCCCCTGGCTAGGAAAAGGGATTCCCTTCCCCCTTGTGCTTCCCAGGTGAGGCAATGCCTCGCCCTGCTTCAGCTCTCGCTGGTCGGGCTGCAGCAGCTGACCAGCACCGATCGTCTGGCACTCCCCAGTGAGGTTAACCCAGTACCTCAGTTGAAAATGCATAAATCACCGGTCTTCTGTGTCGCTCGCGCTGGGAGTTGGCGACTGGAGCTGTTCCTATTTGGCCATCTTGTTCCGTCCCCGACTATTTTTGAGGTCAGAAAATAGTCAACACTACCCAAAAGTTGATCTTCTTTATCCGGGTTTAGCATATACTCAAATTTGCTTTGGGTCCAGAATGATTAAATAATGAATTCTTCTTTGCATAGATGTCAATTTCCACAATTCAAACATCAGCTGTTATTGCATGTTTTTTGCTTTAAGTTGCTTATCACATGTTAATATCTCCATAAGCAAATATGGAGCAATCCTTTATTCAATAAGCAGTTGTTTATTAGTAATCTCATGTGCAAGCCATTTTAGTAAGTCTTTTGCAAGATTCATAAAGATGTAAAATTAAATAGGAATAGCAGTTTTAGGTGCATTTACTTTTGAGCCAAGTCTTGTAGAAGGCAACTATGAATTGTTAAAAGCGGATTGTGTACAATCAGCAGAAGCAGCAAAAAAGTAAAGAGAAAGACATTTAAAAAGAAAAATAATTCACTTTATTTTAGCATAACATATTGATATTTAAAATAGTGAAGAACATGTTAAAAATGATTTTTCTGGTAAAACAGTTTGAATGAGAACTTGAATGACAATTCAAATAGCATTAAGGCAATTAATGAGTATTTATTATATGTCAGTTACTAGATACTTTTGATTTGAGATGGTGAATAATATGTGTTAAAAAGAACCATGAGCTAGTGGAAGAGAGATACTCATAAACAAATAACTTTAACATGAAGTAACATGTATCATAATGATGTTATTCATAAATAGAGAACGCAATTTGATCTTGGAATTTCAAAATGATACATTGACAATTTAATATTTAAAGTGGGCCTTCAGATCTGAGTACAAGAATGAAAGGCAGTTGAAATATGATATGAAGTTAAAAGCAGGGGTGTGGTGAATGTTTTAAATGTATAGTAAAAAAATTGAATCAATATTTCATACATCTGGAAGTGTATTAGTTGAGAGAGGTGAATTTTAGCTTACATAATTATCCTATATATTTTTGGTACGCTTTAATTCTGAAATGTCTTACCTTTGGTGGAGTTACAGATAATATTTTGTTCTCAAGTCATAGCAACTTTTAATACATACAGAATCCACTGGCAATACTCAGAGTCTCCATTCTTGTGTAAAAACTAGAAAAGTTATTCTGATTTTAGCGAAGGGATAAAATACTCAGTTGAACTTTGAATGAGAAACAACATTTAGTTTGGGTGAGCACATGAATAAGACCTTTTCATTTAGCTGGAATAACTTTGCAGTTCAAGATAAAATAAAAGGTCAGCAACAAAGGGCACGTATGAAATCCTTCATGCAGATACAACCTAAGTAATCACAGAAATAGATTAAGAAAAATGTGGGGGCTAGTTTGCATCCTGTAGCAACAGGAATGTGTACATTTCCATGACCTCTAGTTTTACAACCAACTTCTAGTGTAATTACGAAACCAATTTGTCTTTGGAATTCTTGTGTTTAATTTCTTCTATTATTTGAGGTAGCACATTTTCCATTTCCAAATATCTCCCATTCTCATTGTTAACCCTCCACTGAACATTTTTTGTGACTCTTTATTCTTTAGATGTCTCATTTTTACATACTCTTCAGATCATTAAACAGCTACCTTCTCAATTAGAGCTAAGGATAGACCTGCTAGTCTCTCTCATCTCTAAGTTTTCATTTTGTGATACAATTAACTAGAAAGAATATTTCTGCTTTTAAAGGAGCAATTCTTTGAAGCAAGGCATGATAAATATTTTTGACATACTCTTAGGAAAATAAGCTGCTTTTCTGTATCAGTAACTTTCATCAAATTGAATTAGTGCTGTATTACATTAATTCTCTTTCCTACTATTATAACATGTGAGTTCTTAATAAGACAATTTTGTTCTGTATTAGACAAATTTAATATTCATGCATTATGAAGAAACATTGCTAATATGATAGAAAACTGCTAGGAAGAGCAAACGATTTCATTAAAACTTAAATAAAGCTCACTTCACATTTTCTCCCTCCTTGAATACCTGTCTACACTAATCAGCTGGTTGAAAAGGCAGATGAGGCCCCAGAGACTAGGCGATACATAATCCTCATTCTCAGCACAATCTGATGTCATCTTTTGGACTCAAAATCATTCTACTGGACTGTAGTTGGAATTTTTCAGTGCAGAAATATTTAGGATATTTTAATTTAAAATGATCATGACTTGCTCTACTTTGTCCTGGCCTTGCTAATTTATGTCTATCATAACTGCAGAAAGAAGACATTTGTGAGCAGTACAATAACTCGCTGAATCTTCTTGAGCTCTGAGTCAATAAAATAATGACACAAATTTCACATTCTTTTAATGCGGCATCTGCTTCATCAGTTGAAATAATTACAACCCTTGCTTTGAAGGAGTCTTAATGACATAGACCAAATCTTAATAGATAATAACTAAGATGAACACACTGTTCCTTTCCATGCATAAAAATAACACTATTTTAATTGGAACTGAATTAGAGTGTATGTTGGATTTTGCAGATTCTCAAATATTTTATTTAATTTGGAGTTAATAAAATTACACATCTAAAAATGAAAAAAAAATAAGGCAAAATTATTAGAAAATCAAAATGAGTAAGTACATTAATTTGTTCCAGATTTAAGTATAGAAAATCAAAGATTAAGTCATCTTCCTATCCAAAATATTTTGAAGGTTACTTATTTGGTGTGATTCAGCTACTGCACAGTCAAAATGCAGGAAAATATATCAAATGTGATTTCTAGTTGCTATCTACCACAAAGACAGATATTAAGACAAAAATGCAGCTGGGAATACATCCAAAGGGCAATTGGTCATTTGTCTGTTGGAGTATAGAAAACTTTCAGTAGAGAATAAATTAGAAAGAGGCAGAGTTGTGTTACATCTGGGAACTGTGCCTAATAGTTAGACTTGTGGAAAGTATAAAATCATTAATACGTGGTGCTTTTCCAAAATTTAAAGCTATTCAAATTTATTTCTCAACTATAATTTTGTGTAAACATACAACCATGCTGCCAAGGTTGCCAATCAGTAGAGATCAGAGGAAAAGCTCTACGAACTATGTCATGTTCACAACGGTTCTGATCATTTTTAGGTCCTTGGGAACTCATTCAAGATGAGGCTTACAACTTTATAAGACTTGAGCTCTCAGAATAATTCTCCTTTAAACAAAGAAAAAAATAGAAAAACAAGTCAAATACATTAGCGCAACATACAGCTTAGAAGTACCAATGCAAAAGGAACATATTGCTAATTAAGTACTGGTGCCAAATCATTACCAATTACACATATATGACATACTCACACTTGTTCATATTTTGATGACTGATCACTCACATTTTTAAAAAGATTCTACCAGTAATGGAAATTTAGAGACAAACATTTCTATTGCTATGTTATTTCTACTTAAGTCTTGCTCAAGACTTTTCTTTGGTGAAGGGCATTTAAGCTATTCACGTATTCTAGTCAAGGGTAAAGTTAAAGTGATTGCAATGAGAAGTAGAATATTACTATCTAAATATGTTTTTAAAGGTTTTCATGTGTTATTTGATTTTTTAGTTTTCACAAGTTATTAATTTAAAATATTCTATAGAGTTTAAACAAATCAGATATTATCTATACTCTAAATATTCATAACACAAGTTTATGAAGAACACAGCAAATTAATTCAACATTGATGCATGATATCTAAACTACTTGCTCTTTTACTTTCAACATCCTTATGTGCCTTAAAAAAACTGACAAGGGTATATAAGCCAAAGAATGCAGAAAAATATTTATTTTAAGCTGTAAAAACATAGACTAAACAAATTATGAAATTAATTGCATTTATCTGTTGTAATGTGGAGATCAACAAAATTTGATTAAATTTTAGAAATACAATATCAAATATGGAAAATAAATGTAGAAATAGAAGACAATAATGAACAGAAGTAACAAATTCAACATTTATAAAACTAGAAACATGGTAAAACATTAGCGTGTTATGATGTAAAATTATAAATCAGTTGGTTGTTAACTATGTAAAAGCAGATAACTATTTTAAAGCTGCAATTCCAGATCTTTTGAAATTTCATTGTTGCGATAAAGTTTGAAGTAAATTATACAGTTTATAAAAATAATGAGGTCAGGAGACAAATCTAGCTGGTTATCTTCCTATTATTCGAAGTATGTTGTCTCATTGATTTGGGTAATCACTTTGTAATATTTTTAATTCAACCTCTGTAAGAGGCATATAGTTTATACATACTTTTTTATTTTTATTATTTATTTGTGGTAAGTGGCTCCAATTATAGCAAACTGTAGCATCTGTGGTTTCATTTATGGTGCTGAAGGAAAGTGATTGCTCTATTATGAGGCGACCATACTCTAGACTATAACAAAACATGAAATACGACTCAGCTGAGGACATTTCTTATTTTCTGGCAATATGGTTATCTCTGAGGAGCCACATCTTGTAGTTACCAGATGTTCCACAATAACAGTAACCCTGGAGTTGCTTACTTGTTATAACAAGAAGATTTTGCTACATAGGAAAAGATTGACATTTTCTCTGCTGGAAGAAAATGAAATTGGCAATTTAGAAAGGTAATTTCAACTGAGCTATGTGGTTTACATTGATTAATCTGTCTCATTAGAATATTAGTCAGCCAATCAGAACCCATTTCTATCCATTTTCTAATATATGCCATATGTCTAGGTTATAAAAAAGCATTTTCTTTAATTTCAGCTACTATTGAATCTACATTACAAAAGAAGCTGACCTTTTCTCTTAACCACCAAAAGTTTGGAAAATAAGTTTCGTTATTTTAGGAAATATTTTTGTTCTGGTTTGGAGTATCTAGGAATACAAAAATGAATGTAACTGTGGAAAACCATTTAATTTTTCTATCTTATTTTCTCTATAATTTCTTCTTATTCCTTGGTGGAAGTTTGAAATAATATAAGTTGTTTATCAACATCAGTATGGCCTATTTCACATATAGTCATCATGCAAATTTAAATTCTTATCACATCCAAAACTATGAGTTAAAGAAATTACAAATCGATTAATCTACAGAGAAAATATGTTATATGATTTATGTAGTAGACACATATCATAGACACAAAACAAAGAATTTTCATATTCCATTCCTGTAAAAACTTTGCTTTAGTAAGCTTGTATAGCCACATTTATTGCCTTGTGATAAAACAAGTTAGAAACGGCCAGAGAAGACTTTCAATGTGGACATTCAGAGAAGGTTCTCCTACAGTTTGATACATATGTCATGCTCCAGTCATTTTGTAAAGAACACTGGCAATATCTAAGCCACAAAGACATATACACATTGATCCATCAAAAATCTTTCTAAATAGATCTCATAAAATAAATAAAACTGAAAATGCATATAATTTATTCTAAATATGTTGGCCAACTTTTTTGCTATTCACAAAAACTGGAAAGGAAACAAATGTCCATCAAGAGGGAAATGATTGACATTTTTTCATCCCATGGAATATTACATATTATTTAAAATGAATGGGTTAGAATTATGTGATTTTAGCTAGAGTGATTTGTCCACAATAATTTTTAACAAGATTCAGATACATAGAAATAATATAATCATTTTTAAATGCACTAGATAGATAGACACACAGATAGATGATAGATAGATAGATAGATAGATAGATAGATAGATAGATAGATAGATACTGTAAAAGCACACACAAAAAAAATGAACAGTTGGTCTATGATAGTGTCCAAAGTTAAACCAAGGTGGGAGACAAGCAGGAAGAAACAAATAAAGCTAAAATTTTTTTAAAGGATATACATATGTGTATATATATAAAACTTAATAGATCACCTGAATGCATTTGTTACCTCATGACAATAAGTGTCAGGACATATGTATGCAGGAGTAAATAAATTGAGTGAAATAATGCATTATATAATAATTTCTAAATGGAGTTCTTCATTGACTATGCTGTCTAAAATTATCCTTTTCCACTAGTCTTTCCCAACATCCAGGTCTTTTCTTTTACAGCAGCCTTCCCAACTTTTATCTGTGTTTGATTGTTACTTGTCTTTCTCCCTCACTACAGCCTGTGATCCAAAAACGCAGTGACAGTTTCGTTTAGTCCAGCACCTAGTGCAGATTAATAAACATGATTTCATGAATACTGTATGAGTGAATGAATGAATGCATAAAATGAAATGTAGCCATTTTATATATTATGAATGGTAGAGAGTTAATAATATTAATGTATATCATGAGGAAACTAAATAATAGGAGATAAAGAAAAAGAAGTTCCCGAAAGTCATTATGAAAAAATCCAGAAGAGTGTGGTGTAATGGAAGCTTATAAGGCAAACAGCTTCAAGACAGAGGGATGGCCAGCCACTTTCAACAAACACTGTTAAAAGAACAGATTAGATAGGGAAATACAACTACCCATAAAATTTGGCATCATGGATAAAACTGATGACATGAACACAAGCAAAAGAAATACTTAGCATACTTAACAACAGATTAGCAATATCATGTAACAATCAAAATAGATACTGTGTTAGTCCCAAGGCAGGGTCTTGGAGGCCCCCTGCTATGCCAGGGATTATCCCCATAAGTGCCAGATTTGGAGGAGGTCTGATATGTTGATAAAGGGACTGGGACAGCCCACATAGTGAGTGGGAACACAACAGCTCATGGCAGCAAATATTTACCAGTATGTAAATCTCTTAATACTTCAGCCAAGTGTTAGGACTTTAGCAAAGTGTTTGTGGTAGCTGAATAACAAGTTTGAAATTAAGCAAACTCTGGAGAATGAAGAAGGTAGAAGCCAGATGAAAGTTAGTTACAGAGTGAATGAAATTTCCCTTTCTGACAATATAGCAGACTAGATGGCATACAGATTATTAACAAAATAAATATCATGTAACCATCTCTCAGATTAAGAAATAGAACATTATCAATAGTTATGAAACTCTCCACTTGGCCACAAATACCACATATTCCTTCCGTTTCCACAATTTTCTTCTGAGTTGTGTGTTTCTTTTCCACATTCTCTTTTTAAACGTATTGTTTAATTTGTGTATATCCCTAAATAATAGTTTTTTTAAAAATAATTCTGGGAGTAGAAAGAATACAGATGTTTAAGGCTTAATACAAATAGAGTTATAATGTATAATTCTTTTTAGAAATTGTGTTAATTGAATTAACTTTCATTCTTTTTTGCTCAGAAAATATTAGATTTATCATACTATAACAGAGTAGAAATTTCTTTTTTAATGGGACAATACTGTACCCAAGTGGGCAAAGATTAGTTCTTGGGATAGAAAAAAAAATTCTTCTTATAATTAAAACACAGTATATGTGTAGTATTAATTTTCCATACTGAAGGAAATTAGAAAATATGTTAAGGCTTCTTAGGTAAAAATGAGAAAAGTTTGAAAGACACTGAAGTAGATGAATAAAAGTCAAATTAAAATTTAAGAAAAATACATGTGAGTTTGGAAAAGGGGGAAATGTGGGGAAAAGAAAGAGAGATCAGACTGTTACTGTGTCTATGTAGAGAGAAGTAGACATAAGAGACTCCATTTTGTTCTGTACTAAGAAAAATTCTTCCTTGAAATGCTGTTAATCTGCAACCCTACCCCGAACCCTGTCCTTGCAGAGACATGTGCTGTGGTGACTCAAGGTTTAATGGATTTGGGGCTGTGCAGGATGTGCTTTGTTAAACAAGTGTCTGAAAGCAGCATGCTTGTGAAAAGTCATCACATTCTCTTAATCTCAAGTACCCAGGGACACAAACACTACAGAAAGCCGCAGGGACCTCTGCCTAGGAAAGTTAGGTATTGTCCAAGGTTTCTCCCCATGTGATAGTCTGAAATATGGCCTCGTGGGAAGGGAAAGACCTCATCGTCCCCCAGCCCAATTACCCGTAAAGGGTCTGTGCTGAGGAGGATTAGTAAAAGAGGAAAGAAGGCCTCTTGGCAGTTGAGATAGAGAAAGGCATCTGTCTCCTGTCCATCCAGTGGAATGTCTCAAAGTCTTGGTGTAAACGATTGTATGTTCTATTTACTGAGAGGAGAAAACCGCCTTAGGGCTGGAGGTGGGATGTGCTGGCAGCAATGCTGCTCTTTATGCACTGAAAATGTTTATGGAGATGTTTGCATATATGCACATCAAGGCACAGCACTTTTCCTTAAACTTATTCCTGTCACAGAGATCTTTATTCACTTTTTTCTGCTGACCTTCTCCCTACTATAACCCTATTGTTCTGCCACTTCCCCTTTTTCTAAAAGAGGGTAAAGCTAATAATCAATAAATACTGAAGGAACTCAGAGACCGGTCGGCGTGGGTCCTCTGTATGCTGAGCTCCCGTCCCCTGGGCCCACTTTCCTTTCTCTATTAAAAAAAAAAAAAAAAGAAAAGGAAATAAGAAAGAAAAATAAGGAAGAACCAGGAGTGAAAGCTGTGTTGCAGGCCGAGAAGTCAGCCACTTTGGACAAGAGTAAGGTGAAAAAACTGAGGATATCTGCCACTAAGAAAAATAAAAGCAAAAAAGGCCGTAATGACAAAATATATAAAGAGAAGAGAGTTAAGAAGAATTAATGTTACACATTTAGGAAAATTTACAACTTAAAACGTGAAGCCAATCTAATACAAAGTGAAGCAGGCAAGAGTTGAGGAGTTACAGTGTTTATGAATACTACTGGAAGAAACAAAGCAAAACAACATTAACTAGATGACACCATCTGGAAAAGAAAATATTAATCGAAATGAAGAGTTGTGTAATATGCCAGCACTGGTAAAAGGAGTAGTAGCAATCTTTAAATTTATTTACATATAAAACTGAGGCTAAACCAAATTATGGACAAATAACCAGAAAGTATATGTTATAAAATCTAAGATACATAAAAATATTCTAACAAATATCTAAGGTTGAAAAAACTAGATGGCAAGAAGTGTAATCTCACTATTTCCTAAATATTCAATTAATAAGACAATTCCTATAATTTATTTTTTAAATACATAATTACTTTTAAAAATCAATCTTTCATCTGTCTCTCTAAGTATCTATCTATGTTTTGCAAGTTCTGTTGGAAGGCCAGAAAGATTCAATGTCATCTTCCACTACGACATCTGAAACCTTGAGGGTTGGCCTAGTGCAAGCTCCCCTCTCCCATGCAGTCTTGTGGATGAAGAACCCAAGTCAAACAACCCTCCTTTTTATGAGGACCAAGCAGAGTGCCTGTTCCCTGTGAAAAAGTGGGCCTCAGCTCTCTACAAGCCTGCTGAATTATTCCAAAATGTCAATCATATTTTGAGGGGACAGGGGATCATCTAACTTCTTTTTTTGGGGGGGTTGTTATTTTATTTATTTTATTTTTATTTTTTTTATTATTATACTTTAAGTTCTAGGGTACATGTGCATAACATGCAGGTTTGTTACATATGTATACTTGTGCCATGTTGGCATGCTGCACCACCAACTCGTCAGCACCCATCAACTCGTCATTTACATCAGGTATAACTCCCAATGCAATCCTTCCCCCCTCCCCCCTCCCCATGATAGGCCCCGGTGTGTGATGTTCCCCTTCCGAGTCCAAGTGATCTCATTGTTCAGTTCCCACCTATGAGTGAGAACATGCAGTGTTTGATTTTCTGTTCTTGTGATAGTTTGCTGAGAATGATGGTTTCCAGCTGCATCCATGTCCCTACAAAGGACACAAACTCATCCTTTTTTATGGCTGCATAGTATTCCACGGTGTATATGTGCCACATTTTCTTAATCCAGTCTGTCACTGATGGACATTTGGGTTGTTACTATAAAGCTCCTGGTTGTCCACTCTGTTGCAGGCTGCAATTCCCATGTGGCTCTTCATGGCCATAAAGTTCTTCACTGCCTCCCCTAAGTCTAGGGCAGAAATTCTGTCCTCCTTAACAGGGTGAAGAGAAGGTAATCTAAACACAAGTTATGACAAATCAAATCATCATGTTCATTCTATGCACTGGAGATAAACATCTGTTTTGTTTATTGGCAAGATTTAAAGTACATGTCACATGTCTATTTCCCTCAAAATTGGAATATTGATGCCATTAAAAAAAAAAAGTATTTTATTCTCTTTTTGCCTAAGTGCTGAATATGAATAGCTAAGTGACTAAAAATATGACCTCATAATGTGGCCAGAAAGAACTTTTTAAACTTAAAGTTTTTGAGGCTATTGAGAAATTCTTCATTTCTTTTTATTAAATCAGATTTTAATCCAAACATTCATTAGTTAAATAATTCCTTTTATTTTTTTGAGACAGGGTCTTGCTGTCTCTCAGGCTGCAGTGGAGTGGCGTGATCTCATCCCACTGCAGCCTCGACATCCCTGTATCAAGTAGTCCTCCTACCTCAGCTCCCCAAGTAGCTGGGGCTGCAGGCACACACCACTGTGCCCGACTGAATTTTTTTTTTTTTTTTTTTTGAGACAGGGTTTTATCATGTTGCTCTGTCTGGTCTCGAACTCCTTGGCTCAAGCTATCATTCTGCCTCAGCCACCCAAAGTGCTGGGATTACAGACGTGAACTACTGCGGCTGGCCTAGTTAAATAATTATTTAAACCATAATTTTAGAAGTTTGTCTGTATAAAATGTGTTTATGTACAAAACATTTATTTCATTTTCTCTTAAAGCTTCATTTTCTCTTAAATTATTAAAAAAGTCCATAGTTTCAATTTGAAATGGAATTAAAAGAAATGTCAGGCTAATAACTGTAATTATATATTTTCTATTTTATTGAAAGAGAAAAATATAGGTCTCTTTTCATAATGGGGTAGGGAGCAGATACTGAGGGACTGGGACAGAGCAGAGGAGATTCCACATTATTGCGATTTTATTCATGAATTTCAAAAACCAAAACTAATAGAAAGGTTAAAGCGATTTCTTTCTAACAAGATTTTCTATTTGTTAGAGTCACTAAAGAAATGTTTCAATCTTAAGTAAGGACATTTTACAAAGACTACTAAATTGATTTACTATGTGCCATTGATCTTTCTGTCAGTCACTCCTTTCACAAAACACAGAAGAAATAGGCCTGATGAGACATACAGCAGCAACTAAATTGATAATTAAAGTGTGGTTGGACATATATGACCTGAAAATGTAAGCAGGGTCACCAAGGGAACAATACAGAGTGATTGATATCATTTACATCAGCATGCAGTTTAGAAGGAAGAGGTTTGAATAACGTGTGCCCACAAGGATATGAATAGACAGATGTTAAAAAGGAGACACTAATCTTACAGACTCCATGCATTCCATAATTTAAATGAAGGACAACAATTTATAATATTATATAGAGCCAAGATTTCACAAGAAAGAAAAAAAAATACTATGAAAATCAAATCTGCACGTCAGAGAACTGATATTACACTTCATATCCCAAACTGCAGAACTTTCTGTACTGCAAACTTATTCTGGGATATTTCTATACATTTACCATGGAATGTATGGAAAAACAGGCACTTGTTTTCCTACAGAGTGAGAATGGCATCTGAGACACATAATCTACATTGGGATATCCAAATATGCATTACACTCAAAAGAAAAAAAAAACTGAAGACTGTCAAGAGAGCAGCTAACTTTAATCATAAGAGCATTTTGTTCATTAGTATTTTTGTACCTATACTTTTATTGTAAAATCTTGTAAAGACTTTACAATATTATTGACTAACATAACTAACAATCAGGGAAATGCGAATCAAAACCACAATGTGATACCATCTTACTCCTGTAAGACTGGCCATAATCAAAAAGTCAAAAAACAGTAGATGTTGGCGTGGATGTGGCTATCATGGAACACTTCTACACTGCTGGTGGGAATGTAAAGTAGTGCAACCACTATGGAAAATGGTGTGGAGATTCCTTAAAGAACTAAGAGTAGAACCATCATTTGATCCAGCAATTCCACTACTGGGTATCTACCCAGAGGAAAAGATGTCATTTTAATTTTTTTCCTATGGAGGTTTGCTATAATTCTAGGAGGAAGCTTACCTTATGTGTACTAGAAGGTATCTTACCCTTTGGAGTGTGCCAGATGATACAGCCCAAGTAAAATTGTTGCTTATATCACAACATGGACTTTGAATAGTGTCCCTTGCTGTAATAGGTAAAACTGGAAGTTAGTCTTATGCGTGAAATGTGCTATCTCCAGAAGTCAAAGCGAACTTTCAGGTGTTGTTGTAAATACTTAGGACCAAGTAAAATAATCCGGTTTTTATTAAGATAAAATTTTAAATGATCATTATGAATTTGGGGCATATATTTCTGTGAATTTAAACATTTGTGTAAGACATATCAAAATCAGGATACAGAAAAATTCCATCACTCACCGCAAATTTCTTCATGCTATTTCTCATCTCTTTCCCTAATTCACAATCTTTAGCAACCACTGATCTGTTTTCCATCATTATGGTTTAAAATTGATAATGACATATAAAAGAATCATACAGTATGTAACCTTTTGCAATTGGCTTCATTTACTCAGGATAATGTCTTTTATATTAATCCAAGTAGTTCAGTGCATCAATAGTTTAATTCATTTTATTGCCAAGAAAAGTTCCATTCTATGGCTATATCACAGGTAGATTATTCTTTCATCAATTGAAAAACAATTGGGCAATTTGCAGTGTATATTTTACAGTTTTGAATAGAGCTGTTTTAAACATGTCTGTACAGGTATTTTTGTGAATATAAATTTTCATTTTTCTACATTAAATACTCACAAATAGGATTGCTGGGTCGTAAGGTAAAAGTGTCTACCTTCACAAGAAACATAAGGCTTTTTGAGAGTGGTTGTACCTATTTACATACCCCACTGCAGTGTATGATATTCCTGGATCTTCTACATCCTCACCAGCATTTGGCTGGTTCTTTGCTTCAAGTGAATGTGGGCCATGGCCTAAACTACTAGCCTGACTTGTAACATTTCACTGATATGGCAAAATCCTGAATCTTTCTGAGTCTCTCTTATTTTTGGAGGCAGGGGTTGGAGAGACGGGGTTTCACTGTTGCCAAGGTTTGAATGAAGTGATACGATCATAGCTCATTGCACCCCTGAACACCTGAGCTCAAACAGTCCACCTTCCACAACCTTCTGGCTAGCTGGGACTACAGGAATGTCCCACCACGTCAAGCTAATTTTTAATTTATTGTGTAGAGATGAGGTTTCACGATATTGCCAGTGCTTTGAATCTTTTTTGTTTTTATTTTTTATACTCCAGAACATATGATTTTTGAAAAGCCTTCCAATGAACTTTTCACTTTTGGCCAATTAACATGGTGTCATAAGACTCTCCAGACATTCAAATCCTTTTGAACCATAGTTTGCAGAGGATAGGGCAGTTAACATAAACCTGAGTCAAGACTATAATGTATACTTTCTTTTGTTAACGTAAATTGCTTCTGGTCTTTGTTCCTGGTGAAAAATTATAGAACACATTTGTTTGATAAATGACCTGTTACATATATTTGAGTCCATGTTCCTCTGTTCTAGCAAATGTGTTATTACAACTGCAATTAGGACTATTATTTGTTCATTTATTCAGAAGTCTTATGTCATCTTCAAGTATCCATCTTGGGTTTGGCGGACAACAGACAGGGATGAAATGGAGTCCTAAAGGGTATCATGAATCCTGCCTCTGATGAATATGTAAGGAGCCAGTCATCACTGCCATTCATCCTGATACATTACCTTTGTTTGCTATCTTGACCAGGATGAGAGAAGTATCATAAACTTTCATATTGCCTTTCTGCAACAATAATTCTTACTCTACAGACCAAGTAATCACAATGGAAACACGCATACTCCAAGTATATGCGCTATGCTTATACATTTGTGGACCACAAAGCTGAATACTGGATGAGTCTGAAGAACCAGATAATCCCCTATGAGCTGCACCTCAACCCGGAAATGTTCCCGATCTAACACGGAGATTGGAAATCTTTATATTAGGACAGTGAGGATAACAGAGAGAGTGTTTAATGTGTACTATTTCAGTAATATTTGTCACAAACTGTCATCTCGTACACATCTCAGATTCCTATTAAAGAGCTTCAATGGCACCTTGAGAATAAGGATGACTTCAGATTTGTGTAAAATCATTTATGATTGCATTATTTAAATTAGTTGTCAAACTTCTCCAATGACACCCTTCATTTACTTTTAGTCACTGTTGCTATTTCATGTCTAAATTTTAGTTTTATGTTTCAATTAGTTGTTTTTATTCTCTATGTTTTCTATCTAGTTTCACTTTATATTCTTCACTTTCATTTTAAGCATATTGCAAAACCATGAGTAATCAAAATTTAGAAGATGTCACTGTTACTGGTATAATTATGAGAGTACACAGATGGCTTGCTAAGTAAAGAACAAAAAAAGAAAAAAATGTTCCAGTGAAGCTACAAATGCTAACTTTCAACCTGGGAATCTTTTCCTCTGTAACATTAAGTTCATTGCCAGAAAGTTGTAGATGCAGAAATCATAACAACATCTGTAAAGGAGAATCAGAGAATTTTAACAACAGACTGATATCCATAAGGTATTGATACTCAAGTATAGTTATAGATCTCTTCTCCACTGCGGTAATTTCAAAAGTTTCCATTTGACATTAAAGTACATTTTATAGGAATCAATGTATTAAACAGCAGGAACCAAACAGTACTGTTTTTAGCAGATATTCTCAAGAAATCTTTGGGATAATATAGCACAAATAGATTTGATTTTTAATTCTGAAATGATAATAATGACTGTAGATATAATGTCCTATGGAGTGTTTTAATGTATATGATCCTTGAAAAGGTTTTACAGTCTAACTTCAATAAATGTTTACTGTCTAGAGTCATGAGGGCTGAGTTTTGTTTTTTTATCAAATTTGACCATGCATATGCAAAAACAATCTTTTGAGTTAAGTTGATTTGGCTGTAAATTGCCTTCCTTTCCAAAAATACACTCATAAACCAAAACCATAAATGATCTTCACAAGCGCAAATGTTATTTTAAAGAATAAACATTTACTCTTTAAAATTTAATCTTCTACCTTCTTCCTCTGCCATTTGTTTAAATTAAGTAGAAATAAGACACGGCATGGGTTTTGAAGTGAGACATGAATGGCAAGTTTTGATGTATGTGGGAAGTAGAGGAATTAATGTAAATAATAATATGACTGACAAGCATTATATTTTATAGCATTGTAAATGATAAACAATTTTCATAAAAGGTTTCATATATGTGAAACCTATATATATACATTCAAAATTGAGACCTATATATATGAATTCAAAATTCACTTATATATATTATATATAGGTGAATTATATATATATACACACACACACACACACACACACACACACACACCCCCTAGGTGAATTTTGAATTGTGCTTTCTCTCTTCTTTAATGGTAATTCAAATATAGGCAGAAGCATAATAGAGATCCATCATTGGATGGATTGCCTCATAGCTAGGGAGTGTTATGGATCTTCACCAAACCACTTTACATTTTTATATAGCATGGATTGGTTTCACATAGTACTATATTAACTGTGTTAGTGATTATAAGGAAAGTGAAATCATTCTAAACAAGTTACTCTAAAATAGCATAATAGTATTTTGTGTCTGTCCTTTCCCATATTTATGAGATGATTTTCTGATAAAGCAAATATATGTCACTACTAAACAACTGAAGTTTCAGTGAAGATTCAAAAAAGGAAGACTCCAGTTTTTTTTTTTTTTTTTTTTTCTCTGTCTGCTAAGTTGGCCATTACATCCAGTGGCTGTCATAAAGTATTTTGTAGTGCTTCATTAGAGTAGGATCAATCCAATTCTTATGCAATTTTCAAATCTCTCAAAAGAGGACCCAGTCTTTTACTTCCAGATATATATTTTTTGAGATATTGAGAAAAATGTACACCCTATCAAACCCAGAAAAGTAAGGATTAAAGAAAAGTGATTATCTTGTTTTTGGTTTTATTTTCAAAATTTTTTTTACATGGTGCTAGAGGTATCCTGGAAGGCTAGGAAAAGGAATCTTCGATTTATGTTTTATGAAGGGCCAAGACAATTTTTTCTGTTAGATCAAGTGACTTCTGATGAATGGCTTCAATATAATTTTTTTAAATAAGACATCCATTTTAAATTACATAAATTCCTTGAAAAATAAAGTTTTCAATCTTAATTTAGGTGTGATCACTTAGAAAAATGCCCATGTAATGACAATCTATAAAGAGCTCAAAACTTACCAGACACCCACAAGAGTAAATTAGAATTCATATGTTGAATAGTTTAAATGACCTTCACTAGTAATTAACTCCATCATATACATTCTTTATTCTAAAATATATTGGTCAATATTTGTATACATTTTTATAATCCTCCTTTTACCAGTGTTATGTTTAATATAGTCTTTTCCTAGTGTTTTAATAACACAGATAACCGTATTCACATTGAATTTTGAATCCTACATTTTTATTCCATTATCACCAAAATATATCTCATACCCTTCAGCATTTCTCACTTATTTCCATGCTTCCTAACTTTGTTTAACCATGATACTACAAATGTTTCACAATTTTCTCTAGCTTTGTTATTATTCCTCACTCCTCTTTATGCTAAAATTACACATCCTTTCCAATTGTTCTATTTCATATATTAGCCTTCCCATTTTTTTCCCATTGTTCCCTGCATTCTTCAATCATCATTCTTCTGATAATTAGTACAAAACACTTACCAACAACTTTTTCTGCTTTCTTGAGTCCTCAAAATGAATACTTTATGCAGCAGACATGGGAAGATTTTTTGGTTTTTATCTAGTTCTTTTATGAACCAGAACTGCTATTCAGATTCCACATTAACTACCTACTTAGAAATTTACCGCATAATTGAAAAGTGAAATGGAATCTCACAGGTAAAAATATTTTTTCCTAAGAATATTACATGATCTAATAAGAATTAAAGAAGGCAAAACTTATAGATACAGCAAAGTTAGCTTTATACTTTTTAAAGGACAATAGTGTTCCCTAGTTTTAAAAGGAGCTATCTACTACTGTTATGGAGAGGTTGCTTAAACTAATTACGTCTCCGGAAATATAATGTGTATAGTCGGCTACATTTGTTGTTCTACCTATGTCTGTTTCTTTTGCAACATATCCCCTTTCCTTTATAAGTCATGTTTCATATTCCACAAGATCATTCCTGAAAAGAACACCCCTGAAGGAACCAAGTTGCATGTGCTTCTAACAGTGATAGCCAGGGTCTAGAGAACAGAAACATATAACAGAAGGAGAGTGTGTTACTTTGTTCGTCTCCACCACGACCCCATATGTTTGTGTGTATCCTCACACAATGATACACAATACTACCAAACATCAATTAGATGTAGAGAATTTTAAAAATTCGATTAAGTTACAATTATCTTAGTACTTAAGAAGTAATAGTAATTGAACTTGAGTTTTCATTATATGTTTTGCAGGCAAATATATGCTAGGATAGGTTGGACTAAATAGTTAAAAGAATGAGGAACAAAAATGAAATTATGCATTTTTAATTGTGAAAAATATATATACAAGTGTATGCAAATATTTGAAATAATTATATATAATGTGTGTGTGTATATATATATACTAAAATGGCCATTAAAAATAAAACACTGTAAGTAAACAAGTGGCAACTACCAGGTAAACACAAGGAGGCAGAAAACATTGCAAGCAGCAATGTTTACAATAATAGTTAAGAATATAGATTTCTTATGTAACAAATCTGCATGTTGTGCACATGTACCATAGAACTTAACGTATAAATATAAATATATATATATATATATATATATATATATATATGGATTTATAACCATGCTGGTGGTCTTTTTGAGTGCTGAGTCACCAGCTTTATTTTGAACCAATTTTATCAATATAAACTAACTTACTAATTTTATCTTTAAAATGGAGATTATAATAGCACTCAACTCATACTGCTCTTCTGAGCATTATGTTTTTGTCATGATAACAATAAGAAAGTATTTAGCCTGCTGTCTCACACCTGATAAGAACTGAATAAAGACAAAACTATTTTATTATTAATAATATTTCTTGGGCCTTCTCTAAGCTGTCAGTCAAAATGATAATCACTATATAAAATTAAAATAAGGCACTGAGTTTTTCAAAGAAATAGAGGGTTTAAAGATGAAGCACTATATTGTACAAGGTCTTTGACCTCAGGGCAGTGCCTTTGTCTTTTCCAGCAACTGGTGGAATCTAACACAATACATCACATGCAGTGATACTACATCATTTCTTGTAGGATGAATGAACTCTTTCATATGAAAGCCAACCCAGGTTACAAAGATTTATGCTTAATAGGAAATGCTTTGAATAACAGGCTATCTGAAACAATACAATTCAATAAAACTGCATATTTTAAAAGGCATGAAATTTTATTGAAAACTGTGAATTAAGAGAGGGATGAGCACACATTAATGAAAAGTATGCCATTCAACTCAGATTTTGGCCTTTGTTAAAAATACAACACTAAAAGCAATGTTAGTCTAAGTTTTAAGTAGTGGGTAGAAAATCATGACAACCTGAGCAAAAATGGGTAAAATGTATATACTATGCTTTTTTTTCCAATAAAATTTATAATCTGATGCATGTTGATATTCACAATTCTAGACATTTTACACAATAATTAAAAAACATGGTAAGCACTTTCAAATAGATGACTGTGGTCAATACTGCCTTACATAACCAGATCTAATTTTTAGTTTTTCTTATTTTATTGCCTTTTAGTATTCTAATCATATCTTAATTGACAGTTCCTCAGATGTTGCATAGTGATCATTATTAGGTTCCTGCTACGTCCCTTCTTCAATCTAAATGCACACATATTCACAAATAAATCTACTTTTGTGGACAGAATTATTGATTTTAATTCCCCATTTGGTTCTCTCAGCTCATATTCCATGGTTTAGGGCTCTGGGATATATTATGACATTTATGTGGTCAAGCCCTTCCTTCTCTTCCAGGAGTCCTTGAGCAAGCACTTCTAACCCGGCCTTCCACCTTGGTGTCCAGATCTAGAACTCTTGTAGATTTACTTTGTTAGAAGAAATGAAGGAGAAATCAAGTCATAGCATGATTATTGTGTTTTCAGTGAAGGAGAACAGCTTCAGCACAAATCAGTGCTTATCGTTTGGGAAAGAAACTCATGACATGAGATTGCACAGAAGAGATAAATCAACACAAGTGAAGAGGAAGAAAAATAATATTGTGCTTTTTCTTCAAATATCTGGATGTTTTACTATCTTGACAAGTATTGGGCATTGTCCTTCATTAGTAAAATTGGATAGCTATTACCATAATCACTCTCTCCTCACAGGCACAATACATTTCCTAATATTAATTGAGACTTTTGAAATGTTTCAAAATGTTTAATTTTCAAACAAGAAAAAGAAATTAAAGTGAAAATATTTGTGGTCATTAACAGATGTAGGTTTTTGTCTTCCAAAACATAAACCTATATATTTTAAAAAATATAATTTACATATCTACAACACTCTTGTGTAACAAACAATTAAATGATTTTTATTATATTCTCAGAGTTGTGCAACCATCACCATAATCATTTCTGGGACATTTTTATGATCCTAAGTAAAAGCCCCATATCCAACAATCAATCTCCATTCCCACCAACTACCTAATTCTAGGTAATTCTTTATTTTATCTGTATATAGATTTTTCTACTCTGGATATTTAATATAAATTAAATCACACCATATGAAATATTCTGTGACTGGCTTCTTTTATTTATCATAATGTATTCAGGGCTTATCCCTATTGTAGTATGTATCAATACTTTATTTTTATTGTTGAAAGACATCCTACTGGATATATATTCACAATATTATTTAGCCATTCACTTGATGGGGAATTGATACATTTATATTATTTGGTTGTTATGAGCAATGTTCCTATGAACATTCACATACAAGTTTTGCAAGACATGTTTTCCTTTGTCTTGGGAATTGTTTTACTGTTCACTGAGTGGTCAGGCTGTGCTGAAAGAAAAAAATATAACATGAGTGCAGCCATAGTTAAAAGGCAGATAACTTCCACTCTGGTTAGAAACTAGTACATGATTTATGGTCACTGATAATAGACAACATAGCTTAGAGTAAGAGAGGAGGGAGAGTGTACAAGATCCAACTCTTTGCAGGCTGTTGGGCCCCCAGGATCAGTAGAATGACTCTTCAGCCTACACAGGAAGCATAGCTACACACACCCCACTTTTGATGAAGTAGAAGGAACTAGCCCACTCTCCCACGTGGTTTGAGATATGAAAATCTGGGGATGTGCCTAAGGGCCACTGACACGTGGATATAAACAGAAAAAAGAAGTACACACTGAGTCTGAAATAGGAAAAGATATTCCCACACAAGATGATAAACTCAGAACAATCTGTGTGAACTCTCTATCTTGGTAAAGAAGTATTTCAGGCCCAAAGCCCATTCTTATGTGGTCAAGCATGAGTCAAAATATTGCATGCACAAAATTCTCTGCTGACAAGAAAATACCCAGAAGTAAAATTGTTGCACCATATGATAACTCATTTGGTATATCATATGGTAAACTATGTTCAACATTTTGAGAAATTGCAAACAAATAAACAGAGAGACAGAATGCTTTACCTTAAGAACACAAAAAAGATGAGGATAGCCTCTTTGAATAGAAGTTTACTTCTATTCAACAGAGTACTGTAGATTCTCACCAGGGCAACTAGGCAAAAAATGCAAATACACGAGATCCAGATTGGAAAAGAAGAATTAACATGATCTCCATTTATGTTGACATGACCTTGTATGTACAAACTTTTAAAGAATCAAGAAAGAAGGCAATCAGAGAGGAAGGCAGGCAGAAGGCAGGCAGGCAGGCAGGCAGTCAGGCAGGAAGGGAAGGAAGATTAATGAATTCAACAAAGTTGAAGGGCGAAATATAGGTATAGTAAAATCAGTTGTATTTCCATATACCACAATTGGACAAATGGAAAACGAAAGATCTTAGGATGAAGGCATTTCATTTTAGTCATGAATTAGCTGTTAGTTTTTCATAGAAACCTTTACTGATGTTGAGAAATTTTCCCTCTATTTCTAGTTTGTTCAGTGTCATGAATGGGTGTTCAAACTTGTCAAATACATTTTTGGCATCTGTTGAGATGATCATGTGGTTTTGTTGCTTATTTTCTCTTTTTTAATCCCACAGTTAACATCTTTATATTCTCTTGATAGAATATATTACATTTACTGACAGATATTAATCTTACACTCCTGAAAGAAATCTTATTTGTTTATGGTGTATGATTATTTTATACGTTTCAATATTTGGTTTAATAGTATTTTATTGAGGATTTTTATACAGCTTCTTAAGAAATATTGACGTGTAGTTGGTTTGTTTGTTTTTATCTTTTTCTTTTTGGGGTGGGGGTTGCCTTTGTCCGGTTTTGGTTTTCAAGCTAATATTGATGTGATAGAATGAATTGGGAAATAGTTCTACTTATTATATATTTTGGAAAAGTTTGCCAAGGATTACTATTGATTGTTTTTAAAACGTTTGGTGGAATCCACTAGTGAAACTCCCTGGGCCTGGATTTTCTGCATGGAACATTTTAAAATTACTACTTCTTTACTTTTATAGGTCTATTCAGATTTTCAATTTCTTCTTAAGTTATTGTTTTAGTGAGTTCAGAATGCTATAACAAAATATTATAGACTGAGTAGTTTAAACAACAGAAATTTCTTTCTCACAGTTCTGGAGCCCGGGAAATCTAAAACCAAGGTATTGAAGAGCTAGGTGAGGTGCTATTCTGCACCCTGCCATGGTGAGGGCACTCTCCCTCATTTTCAAAAAGGCTGTTTTCTCATTGTATTCTCTCTATCCTGTCTCTTCTTACAAGGACACTAATCCCATTAATGAAAGCTCCACCTTTATGACCCAGTTACCGTCCAAAGATCCCTTCTCCAAATACCATCACATTAGGGATTTAGGCTTTGACATGAATGTTGGGAAGACACATGCATTCAGTCTATAGCACTCAGCCTGAGTAATTTGCTTCTAAAATTTGTTAATTTTATCTAGGCTATCTAATATGGTTTGGCTCTGTGTCCCCATCCAAATATCATCTCTAATTGTAATCCTCACCTGTCAAGGGAGGGACCTGTAACTCCTACGTGTTGAGGAAGGTAGGTGACTGGATAAGAGTGGTTCCCTCCTATGCTGTTCTCATTATTAGTGAGTAAGTTTCCATGAGATCTGATGGTTTTATTAAGTGTTTGGAAGTCCTCCTTCCTTCCTTCTCTTTCCTGGTGCCTTGTGAAGAAGGCGCCTGCTTCCCCTTTACCTTCTTCCATGATTGTAAGTTTCCTAAGGCCTCCCCAGCCATGTGGAACTGTGACTCAATTAAACTTCTTTCCTTTATAAATTACCCAGTTTCGAGTATTTCTTTATAGCTGTATGAAAACAGACTAATATACTATCTAATTTGTTGATATACATTGGAATGTTCCTTTATAATTCATTTTACTTCTATAACATCATTGATATCTCTTATTTCATTCCTAATTTTAGTAATTTCCATCTGCTCTTTTTGCTTCATCAATTTAACTAAAGATTTGCTGATTTTTTAATTGATTAATTATTATTATTATACTTTAAGTTCTAGGGTACATGTGCATAACGTGCAGGTTTGTTACATATGTATACTTGTGCCATGTTGGTGTGCTGCACCCAATAACCAACTTTTCATTTGCTGATTTTCTCTATTGTTTTCTATTGTCTCCCTTATTGATTTCTACTCTAATATTTATTATTTTCTTTCATTTGTTTTCTTTAGATTTTGTTTGCTCTTCCTTTTCCTTTTTTTAAGGTAGAAGGTTAAGATGTTTATTTGAGATTTGAGATACAAAGACATCCACAGCTTGGATTGAGAGAATCAGAGACAGTACAAAATGATGAGAGATCTTTGGATCCCCAGAATTCTATTGGCAGTCAGTAGGCTGAGACAGCTACTCAGGAGCAGATGCATGCTATTTTTTTTGTTAAAAAAGGAAAGGTGACTCAGAGGCTAGAACCAAGAGCCCAGAGGGCAGAGTTTACAACCATGGAGAATTATTTTCAGATCTTGAAACTGAATCAAAGAATTATCAACATTTGTAAGTCAGAATTTATGTGGGCTACTTTCTCCTTTTGTTCTCTCAATTCTCCTCTTTTGGAACAAAGGTGTCTATAGTGCATGCTCATCTACCCCTATTCTTGCCCCTAGTTTTGGCTATCCTTTGTCTACCCCAATATTATACACTGGTGTTTCTTGGGGGTGGGGATGGGGTGCTGATCATTTGTCTACTTTCACAGATCTGAAGAAGTTGCACTTGTGGTATTATACTCAAGGAACTACGTCTGTATTATTTTATTTAGAACTGGACCTGATTTAGATGATGAAATTGTGGACTTTGAACAGATGCCATAATGAGTTGAGAATTTAGAGGCACCTTGGAAGGGATAGAGTGCATGTTGCACAGTAGAGAAACATGACTTATTGGAAACCAAAGTGAAGTCCCCAATAGGCAGGCTCTAGGATGGCATTCAATTAACCTTGACTCCTGGCATTTGCGTTCTTATGTTGTAATTCCCTACACTTAAATGTGGACTGTATTTTACTTGCTGCTAGTGAGCAGGATATGGCAGAAGTGATGTGTGTTTTCTGTCTTTGGAGCTCTCTCTGTTCATCTCTCTCTCTCTCTCTCTCTCTCTCTCTCTGCCTGTCTCTCTCTCTGACACCTAACTCCGGGAAATACAAGGTGCCACATTGTTTGTATCCCTATGAATATGACCACATGGTAAGAAACAGTTGTCTCTAGCTAACAGCCACTGAGACCGGAGGCTTGACAAGCCTTGAGTGTGCTTGCAAGCAGTTCCCCTTCTACATGAGCCTTGAAATGACTGTATTTCCAGGAGATACTTTGATTGTATCCATATGAAAGTCCCTTAGTTAATCCACATAGCTAAATTTTTCTCACTATCCTGACTTACAGAAACTTTTAGATAATAGAAAGTCTTTGTTTTCAGCTGTCAAATTTTGGGGTACTTTTTGCACAATAGTATGTAATGCATACATTGGGTTATATAATGTCGTACTAAACTTGAGCTCTGAATTTTGTAAAAATGGCATCTTACAGCCCCCAGAAACCATGGTTTTTGTTAACCATAATGTATTTATTTCACTATAACATAGAAAGTCACTATATTGATTATTCATGACACACATTATAGTAACATTGGTAAATACTGTAACAAATTTCAAACTTGCTATCTAAGAATCTGCTCAGTGTCAACAGAGTTGTGCTTCAGTTTTCCCAGAAGAGATTGTAGAAAAGAAAAAGATTCAAGCACAAATAAATTTCTAACAATAATATACATTACCTTTATATATATGTGTGTGTGTGTGTGTTCTCTTCATAAGACCAAAATAATAACATTCAAACTTTTAGTCTGAATTCCTGTCATCATCTGAGAGACTGAGTTGCATTTTCTCTCTTAAAATTTTGGAAAATATGTATTTCATTGTGTAATTGAACACAAACAATGAATCAGTGATAACCATTATATTTTAAAGTCATTGTAGTCTGAGCTACAAACTAAAATGCAAAATAGAATATACCGTCTTAAATCTGATGAACTTAATATAAAAGTTAAATTAAGCTGGAGTGCAGTGGCACGGTGTTGGCTCACTGTCACCTCTGTCTCCTGGGTTCAATCAATTCTCCTGCCTCAGTTTCTCGAATAGCTGGGATTACAAGCCCCTGCCACCAGGCCCAGCTAATTTTTTGTGTTTTTAGTAGAGATGGTGTTTCACCATGTTGGCCAGGCCGGTCTTGAGCTCCTTACCTTGTGATCCACCTGCCTCAGCCTCCCAAAGCGCTGGATTACAGGCATGAGCCACCGCACCCAGCCACCTTTTCATAAGTTAATTTTGGTTCTAATAAGATTATCCTTTAGCATTGTGGTAAGAATATAATAAAAACACACCATCAATAATTTGAAGCTAAATTACTTACTACTTAAGTTTTTATAACTGAGTGTTAACTGGGAATATTAGCAATGCATCTGCTATTTATCTCCTAGTTTGTAGTTAATGTCTCTGCCTACTTTTTGGTATATTTTCAAATTAAGTTATATAGATAGATAGGGATTGATGTTTCATTTTTTTCTCTGATAATCTGTTCTTACAGGGTTGTTGCTTGTTATAGTAAACCATTTCTCATTGATATAGACATTTTTAACTGCTTGACTATATTAATAAGTCATCAGGCTCAGTTATAACATTAAAAGAATAATATAACTGCAGATTCAGATAATGCCATCTTAGTACTGAATAAAAAACATCAAGAAGTAATGTCCTTGAACTGAAGAAAGATACAGTCTAAGAAATTAAATGGGCAAGGAAATTATTAAATATACCAGAGAATTATTAGGTTGGTGCAAAGGTAATTTGGTTGTTTAATTTAGTTGCAAAATCCGCAATTACATTTGCACCCATGTAATAAGTTTGGTGAAAAAGATTTTACAGTTTTGATGATGGATTATAAAATTTAAGTGAGTCATAGAGAGAAGTTAAGACAAGATGTCTTGACGAATGGTGAATAAATGGCAAGGTACATGGATTACAGGCAATGACAAATTAAAAGAATTGTGGCCATTCAGATTCTCATTTTCAGCATGAATTTACTATGGAAGTATCATGACTGCAAGATCTACCAAAATAAGGAAAGACTTCTTATTTATGAAAGATGACTTCTTATATGTGAGATATAATTTGATCCATGTTAATAAGTAAAATAAAAACTAAAATCGTAGTATGAATCAGAAAATGGAAAGTGATTTTTTTTCAGTATGCTCTAGGAAGAACCAGATAGCAAATCATTATATCATCCCCCACCAACTTATAATAGTGAAGAGAGAAACTGTGGCTATAACACTATACTATGTGTTTGATTATATGATTCTAGAACTAAATTTCCTCAATTTTAGAAAAGGATATTGAAACTAGTTTCATCATGTCCCACATAGGTCTATATTTTTGTCTCTGCCAGAAATCTTGAATAACTTTTTTCTCTTTTGTGAGCTCTGTGCTCCCCAAAACTTTCACTGTGCTTTGTAGAGCTGTTGACCCATTATCAATTAAATTCTTCTTGTCTTCCACATTTCCTTAAATGTTTTCATTGGCCATGCTTCTTAACTGTAACCTAGTTTCCCCTGAAACTTTTGCGATGAAGATTTTAAAATCTCCTATATCCCATGTACCTCATAGCCAACAGTTGAAGAAGTTATCGTTTTTGGTTTCAGTTATTCTTCACCTTGATTCTGTAAAATTGTGATACTTGAAGCTCATGCTTTCAAACTCCATTCCCGTGCCCTCTCCTCACTGCTGTAATACACATACCTTCTGATTCATTATAATCTTTACTTTGAAAACTTCAGATTCCCTTATTCTTCCTCTTCTCCACTAAACCTATGACATCATGCCAAGGGACAAGCTACAGAATTCATGATCACTATTAACGATACCACCTCCGAAGTCTCTATTTCAAATATCACACTTTCGAAGAGCCACAGAAATCATGATCACTGATAACAATACCATCTCCCAAGTCTCTATTTCAAATATTTCACTTTGGCAGAGGCATCATCTATTATTCCTGCTCATGTGCTCTTGGATCCTCAAAGTCATAATCCTTTGAACCAATTAATATCTAATCAAATAAGTCCACCATTTTATTCACTTTATTTACCAAGTCAACTACCTTAATTTCACTATTCTGCAGCTACCCTTACTTTTATTTGCAACCCCTCAAACTCAATATCATTATCTGTTGAATCTCTCCATTTAATGCTTGTTTAACAAGCTTGATTTTGTTTGTGTATTTATTAATTGTCTCACTTAATTGTGGTAATGTAAACACTATGACAATAGAAATGGAGTCTACATTTTTTGTCTATATAAGACTAGTAAATTGTAAAGAAAACTTGATAGTAGATGAAAACGTAGTGGAAGCAAGACAGCTAGATATTTCCAGTAAAAATAAAGAGTATATTAAATAGCAGAAGGGAACAAATAATTTCTCTTCTTTTTAAAGTTTGTATATGTGGATGTAAAATAGATTAAGGATCTCAGTAAGGACCATATCATAAAATGTTCATATAAGACAAAATACATCTATATTCTTTAACCAGGAAGATGGGGATCATTTTTACGCAAGAATTGGCAGAGATGAAAATTTTGTTTCTTCAAAAAAAAAAAAAATCAATACGAATATAAATAAAACAAAAAGCTGGTTCTTTGAAAAGATAAATAAAATTGATAGACCATTAGCAAGATTAATCAAGAAAAGACAGAATCCAAAAGAACTCAATTATAAACAACATAGGAGATTGTTACAATAGACACCACAGATATACCAAAATAAATAAATAAATAAATAAATAAAATTCAAGGTTACTATGAACACCTTTACGCACATAAACTAGAAAACCTAGAGTGGACACATAATTTCCTGGAAAGATACAACCCTCTTAGCTTAAATCAGGAAGAAGTAGCTACCCTGAAAAGACCAATAACAAGCAATAAGATGGAAATTGTAATTAAAAAAATTGCTAACAAGATAAAGTCCAGGACCAGCGGAATTCACAGCTGAATTCTAGCAAACATTCAAAGAAGAATTGGTACCAATCCTATTGACACTATTCCAGAAGATAGAGAAACCGAGAATCCTCCCTAAATAATTATATGAAGTCAGTATCACCTTAATATAAAACCAGGAAAGGACATAACCAAAAAAGAAAACAGACCAATATCCCTGATGAACATACATGCAAATATCCTTAACAAAATATTAACTAACCGAATACAACAAAATAATAAAAAGATAACCAACCATGGTAAAGTGGGTTTCATACCAGGGATTCAGAGGTGGTTTAATATATGCAAGTCAATAAATGTGATACACCACATAAGCATAATTAAAAACAAAAATTACATGATTATCTCAAAAGACGCAGAAAAAGCATTTGACAAAAGCCAGCATCCCTTCATGATTAAAACTATTAGCAAAATCGGCATACAAGAGACATAACTGAATATAATAAAAGCCACTTGTGACAAACCCACAGCCAACATAATATTGAGTGGATAAAAGTTGAAAGCATTCCCTCTGAAACTGAAAAAAGACAAGGATGACCACTCTCTTCACTTCTATTTAACATTGTACTACAAGTCCTAGCCAGAGCAATCAAACAAGAGAAAGAACTAAAGCACATCCAAATCAGTGAAGAGGAAGTCAAACTGGCAGTGTTTGCTGGTGCTATGACTGTATACCCAGAAAACCCTAAATGCTCCTCCAAAAAAGCTCCTAGAAATCATAAAAGAATTCAGCAAAGCTTCAGGATACAAAACTAATGTACATAAATCAGTAGCTCTCCTATACACCAACTGTGACCAAGTTGAGAATCAAATAAAGAACTCAATTCCTTTTACAATAGCTGCAAAAATTTATATATATATATATATATATATATATATATATATATATATATATAAAACTTAGGAATATACCTAACCAATTTGGCGAAAGAACAAGGAAAACTACAAAACTCTGCTGAAAGAAATCACAGATGACACAAACAAATGGAAACACATCCCATGCTCATGGAGAGTAGAATCAATACTGTGAAAACAACCATACTGCCAAAAGCAATCTACAAATTCAATCCAATTCCCATCAAAATACACCACCATTCTTCACAGAACTAGAAAAAAAAATCCTAAAATTCATATACAACCAAAAAAGAGCTCTAATAGCCAAAGCAAAATTAAACAAAAAGAAAAAATCTGAAAGCATCACATTACCTGATTTCAAAATATACTATAAGGCCATAGTCACCAAAATAGCATGACACTGGTATAAAAATAGGTACATACACCAATGGAACTGAATAGAGAACCCAGAAATAAACCCAAATACTTACAGCCAACTTATCTTCAACAAAGCAAACAAAAACAAAGTGGAAAAAGGACACCCTATTCAACAAATGGTGGTGGGATAATTGGCTAGCCACATGTAGAAGAATAAAACCGAATCCTCATGGGTCCAGAATTGGTGGGTTCCTGGTCTCGTTGCGGACCCTCGCCGTGAGTGTTACAGTTCTTAAAGATGGTGTGTCTGGAGTTTGTTCCTTCTGATTTTCGACGTGTTTGGAGTTTCTTCTTTCTGCTGGGTTCGTGGTCTCACTGGCTTCAGAAGTGAAGCTGCAGACCTTCACAGTGAAACAGCTCTTAACGCAGCCTGTCTGGAGTTGTTTGTTCCTCTGGGTGGGTTTGTGGTCTCAGGAATGAAGCTGCAGTTCTTCGCTGTGAGTGTTACAGCTCATAAAGGTGGTGCAGGCCCAAAGAGTCAGCACCAGCAAGATTCTATTGCAAAGAGCAAAATAACTAAGCTATCCCAGTATGGAAAGGGACCTCAAGGAGTGGCTGCTGCTGGCGCTGGTGGCCTGCTTTTATTCCCCCATCTGGCCCCATCCACATCCTACTGCTTGGTCTATTTTACAGAGAGATGATTGGTCCATTTTACAGAGAGATGATTGGTCCGTTTTACAGAGAGCTGATCGGTCCATTTTGACAGAGTGCTGATTGGTGCGTTTACAAACCTTTAGCTTCACAGAGTGCTGATTGGTCCGTTTGCAAACCTTTAGCTAGACAGAAAAGTTCTCCAAGTCTCCACTCTTCCCAGAAGCCCCCTGGCTTCACCTCTCACTGGGACTCGCTGCAGAACTTTGTGGCACCTAGCCTGGGCACTCTGGTGGCCCAGAGGGAGCTCCTCCCCGAGTCAAGGCCAGCAGAGCCGATTCCTACCCAGAAGCCATGCACGCACAGTCTGGGTTCCCGTGGGTGCCTCTCCCTCCACAGCTTCCTGTGAGCCAGCTCTCCCCTCAGCCAGCACCAGAGAGGGGCCCCACAGTGCAGCAGCGGGGGGCTGAAGGGCTCCTGGAGCAGGGCCAGAGTAGATGCGGAGGCCAAGGGAGAGCAAGCCAGGGCGCTAGCATGTTGTCACCTCTCACTCATATCTCACCTTATGCAAAAATCAACTCAAGATGGATCAAGAACTTAAATCTAAAACCTGAAACTATAAAAATTCTATAAGAGAACATCAAAGAAACCCTTCCACACATTGGCCTAGGCAAGTATTTCATGACCAAGAACCCCAAAGTAGATGCAATATAAAGATAAATTGCTGGGACTTAATTAAACTAAAGAGCTTTTGGGTGGCAAAAGGAACAGTCAGAAGAGTAACCCAACAACCCATACAGTGCGAGAAAACCTTCACAATTTATACACCTGACAGAGGACTAGTATCCAGAATCTACAAGAAACTCAAACAAATCAGTAAGAAAAAAATAATCCCATCAAAATGTGGGTGATGGACATGAACAGACAATTCTCAAAAGAATATATTACAAATGACAATCAAACATATTTAAAAATGCTCAAAATCTCTAATGAACAGGGAAATAAAATGAATGCAATGTGATACCACCTTACTCCTACAAAAATGGCCATAATCAAAAAATAAAAATAAAAAAAATAGATGCTGGCGTGGATGCAGTGAAAAGGGAACACTTCTACACTGCTGGTGGAAATGCAAACTAGTACAACCACTATGGAAAACAGTGTAGAGATTCCTTAAGGAACTAAAAGTAGAACTATCATTTGATTCAGCAATCACACTACAGGGTATCTACCCAGAGGAAAATAAGGAAAAAAAGATAGTTGGTCATGCATATTTATAGCAGCACAATTTGCAATTGCAAAAATGTGGAACCAACCCAAATGCCCATCAATCAGTGAATGGATAAAGAAGTTGTAATATATATGATGGAGTCCTACTCAACCATATAAATGAATGAATGAATGGCAGTCACAGCAACATGGATGGGATTGGAAACTATTGTTCCAAGTAAAGTAACTCAGGAATGGAAAACCAAACATCATATGTTCTCACTCATAAGTGTGAGCTAAACTATGAGGATACAAAGCCTTAAGAACGATACAATGGACTTTGGGGACTGAGGGGAAAAGGGTGGGAAGAGGGTGAGGGACAAAAGACTACAAATTGGCTTTGGTGTATACTGTTCAGGAGATGGGTACACCAAAATCTCACAAATCATCACTAAATAACTTACTCATGTAACCTAATACCACCTGTTCCCCCCAAAAACCTAGGAAAATTAAAAATTAAAAAAAAAATTAAAAATTACTTCTTTAAATTTCCTAGAATGATTATAGAGAAAGGATAAGAATGGTGTAATGCTGGGTATCAGATTTGGATGATCATTCATATATACATATACATAAAATACATATGCATATAGACATATGCATGTATGTCTCATTTGAATCATGCCATAATATTTCATATAAATGATGTGAGGATTATACAGAACTACACACATGCCCACACACACATTCATTTTACATTAACTGGTACTATATATGTTGAAATACATTTCATCAAAGTAATATCTTAATTATTTTGTAAGCATTGAAACTTAGTTTAGCAAAGGTTAAATTCTCAAATGCTCTACAACTAATAGTGATAAATTTAGAAATTTCACAAAAACATTAAAAAGATTCAGATAATTTTTATTCAGTATTTGTTCTTCACTTCTATAACCATTAATCACTAATATATAGCCATGAACATGGCTGTCTAAATAAAAATATATTTCTTAAGCTCCTTTGCATATAAGTCTAGTGATATTGTTGACTTTGTTCAATGAAAATGTAGGCAAAAGTAGTAGGTACAATTTTGGCAACTGTTTTTAGAAGAAGTGTTTGTGTCTTATATCTGGGTTAGCCATTCTCAAAAATGAGATAACATTTGTAAAGTATACCATGCACAGCAGAACAAAATTAGAGGAATGAAGTCTACATAATTAGATATTTATGTGAAAAATATATTTGATTGTGTTTAATTCTGTTATTTGGATATTTGTGTCATTCAAAAATAAATTGAGACATAATTATTACAGAATTTGGTCTTGGGTTGCTGTCTTGCTTGTGTCTATAAGAATCAAACACATGTTATAGGTTTAGTGCAAGTGACAAGTTAATGAATACACATGCTCAGATAATGTATGCTAATAAAACTGGTGACTCCTGCTAGGAGGTTTTAAAATACCTGGAATAATTTATCTGCACTCTTTCTTAGAAAATTGTCACTTGCCAACTAAAACTTTAGCATTACGGTATCTTCAAAAGTTTGGAGTTGGTGTTGCCTATTTCAGCAGTATGCTTAAATAGACAGTGCTGACATAGTAGTGCTGAAATCAGGAAATTATATTCATTTAATTCTTCATATATAAAAAATAAAATAAACCCAATATAGAGATAGCCAACCTATAAGTGGAGAAGTCACTTCTTCTATGAACATCACAGTGTAAGCTGACTGAGAGTTCAGCTATGTGCAAATTTGCAAGGTTGAAAGAAGACAATTTCTTGTCTGTTTCGTATATTGGATCAATTAAAACAAGTGGCTGAAGCAACAACCTTAGTAGGAGATTGAGACCATAGCTCAAAGCTTTTATGAAAAATTTCCCTTTAGCATTTTTGTCCAGAAAAAGAAAAAACACCAAATACTTGTAGGCAATGGTGAGATTAATGATGTTGCCTTTCTTCCTAAGGCTTTAAAACATACACAAAGCAAACAAACAAAAACAACAAGAGATCAGTGTAGTAACTTCTGTTAAATGAAGAGGAGGTTGAGAGGAGGAATAATGTAGAGGTCAGAATTTAAGAAGAAATCAGAGTTTCTTTTAAGTCTTCAAGGCAAAGAAAGAAAAACAAACAAACAAACAAAAAAACCTTCTGGAAAAGATGTCAGGTCATTTTTTTTTTTTTTAATTAACATGAGACTGACTGAAAGCAAATAAGCTAAAAACCATTAAGTTTTAGGAATAATTATATTATCAAGTAAAACAAAACCTTGGCTACAAAAGCTTGCTGTGATTCCTCCCTAAAGTGAATCACAGGCTTTAAATATGCACTAGCAGAACGTGGGTGACAGACACTGCATAGCTCCCAAGAAAGCTCTGACCTTCATTAAATGCCTCAAATATGTCTGTTGTGTATACTAAATAAGAAAAAACTAGCAGGGTGAGCCAGAACTATGAAGAACGATGGGTAGTGGAATCATTTCTAGAGAGTACATCCAGGGGCTACAGAAAGGTTAACCAAGGAACTCTACCCAAAGAGATCACTGTTGTGAACTCTTCTATGCAGGACTATGTGATAAGTGCTTTACACACGGTTGGTTTATTTTCTTTTTTTCCACATTTTTTTTTTTTTTGTAATGAGAATCCTTATGGTAGCTATGTGCTTATTTTTCAAATTTTATACATCATGCAGAAAACACGTTTTTGATTTTGTAGGTCATCAGTTTGTAGATTTTGAAGTTTTTACTTCATGTTACAAAAAGCTGTGTGGAACACTCAAAACTCTTGAATTTTGAGAAAACTGCATTAATCATAATTAGTTGGTCTTTGGACATGGGATTCATGGGAGTATTGTGTGGGTAGAAAAGGACTCACTGCACAAGCAGTCTATGGGACAGATGCCAGTTCAAATAACTATCCATTCTCTCCTTCATTCATTAAAATAAAACAACCAAATTATACTTGATTGCATTACACCTGGGAAAAGATTACTCATCATTATTCTCTTTTCAGTTGTGCATGGTGATGTGATTAAGTTCTGAGAATGCAATATAATAGAAGTTAGTATAAGCAACCTTCTAAATTTAACCCTAAAGGGAAGGCTTGCGCCTGCGCCCTGCTTTTTCCCTTTTCCTCAGGTTGGAATATGGATATTTTGACTTGTTGGCGTAGCTGTCATGGATCTTGGAGATGGAGCCCACACATGTAGGAATAATAAGATTGAGGGAATCTTCTTTTTTTTATATCCATGAAATAAGTTACGGTAAATGAAGTGAAGGAGAAATATGTGCAGTTGCCTGATATTTCCTTAAGAGAATGATATACTTATCCTCTTCATTCTTTTCCCTAATGGTTGGACTGTAGATATTATTGTTTGGTTTGAGTGATCCTCTTTGAGTCAAAAATGGGCAAAAAATAAATAAATAAATAAAACAGGAAAAGCCTCTGGAGTTTCCAGCCACTGTGTTTTAATTGTTTTCTTTATTTCATGTCTTTAAGATGAAAAAAAGGACAGCTTAAAAAGAATCATAAATACGTTAGGGGATTTGTCACTTGCAGCTAAACCTAGCAAATAATTGTAAAATAAACATGGTTCTCTAACACTCAAGTTTTTTGATGGTGGTACACTAAACTAGCATACCATAATTCTTGTCCACAATACCTAGTTGTTAGTGTTAGTTTGCTAGGGCTCCCCTAAGAAAGCAGCACAAACTAGATGGCTTAAACAGCAGAAATGTATTTTTCACAGTGGTGGAGTCTTGAAGACTGAAAGCAAAGTGTTGGCATACTTGATTTCTTCTGAGAGCTGTCAGAAAAGGATTTGTTCTGGGTCTTTCTCCTAGACTTTTAGATGGCTTTTTCTCTTTATGTCTCTACACAACATATTCCCTCTCTGAAGGTCTGTCACTGGTTTAAGAACTCTTCTTTTTATAAGAAAGCTAGTCAAATTGGATTAGGGTTCACCATAATGACCTCATTTTAATTTAATTATATCTGTGAAGACCCTATCTTCAAATGAGGGACTGGAAGTTAGGACTTCAACATATTATTTCTGAAGGGCACAATTTAACCCATAACACTTCTTGAAATAACTCATTGATAAAAAAATAAAAAAGAAAAACACTGAAAAGAAACAAATAAATAAAAATTTGCTCAATATTTTTTAGCATTTTACTATTACAGTAGTTCCTCCTTATTCTCTGGGGATATGTTCCAAGACTCCCAGAGGCTGCCTGAAAATTGGATAGTACTGAACTCCATATATATACTATGGTTTCATGATTTGATAACCAACGTGGCTACTACGCGACTAGTGGGCAAGTAGCATACCTATCGCAGATATGCTGGATAAAGGAATAATTCAGGTACTAGACAGGACCTAGCAAGATGGCATGAGATCTCATCAAGCTACTCAGAATGGTATACAATTTAAAATTTACAAATTGTTTATTTCTGGAATTTTTCATTTAATGTTTTTTGCACTGCATTTGACCATGGGTAACTGAAACCACAGAAAGCAAAGCCACAGATAAGGAGGAACTATTTAATTCATTTTATAAAATACACATGATTTTATGCCCAGAATTTTATATTACAAAATGTCTAATAAAGCAATATATTGCAAATTACAGAATTAGCAAAGATTCACCAATAGTATATTCTAATTGTAATGTCACGGCACATAAAATGAAACTGTATGAATTTGTGTCAAGGTATATATCTGCTTTAGAAAGCAATTTTTAAAAAAACATGGCAAAAACACTTAACATGAGAGCCACTCTCTAAAAAAAATTATGTGCACAGTATACTGCACATAATTCAACTTTCATAACTCATACCTTCTTCCAATTGAACAACTCTTCATTTCCCCCTTTACCTAGGCCCTGGCAAAAGCCATTCGATTATCTGTTTCTCAGTTTGACTATTTTAGAGACCTCATATAGTGGAATTATGCAAGATTTGTTTTTATGTGACTGGCTTATTTCATTTAGCATAGTGTGCTCTAAGTTCATCCATGTTGTTGAATACTGTAGGATGTCCTTTGTAAAGGTTAAATAATATTCCATTTCATGTATATACAACATTTTAAAAATCTGTTACTCTGTTGAAGCACATTTAGGTTTCTTTATTTTGGCTACTTTAATACTGCTGCAATTAACATGAGAGTAGAGATATTTCATTAAAATCCTGATTTCAACTTTTAAATATATGCTCAGAAATGGTATTTCTGGATTGCATGCTAGTTGTATATTTAATTTTTTGAGGATCCTGCATACTGTTTTCCATAGCTGGTGCACCATTTACCTTCCTGCCAATAGTGTACAGTGGTTCCAATCTTTCTACATCCTCACCGACAATATTTTCTTAATAATAGGCATCCTGACATGTGTAAGGTGGTATATAATGTTGGTTTTTATTTGAATTTCCTTGATTAGTTGCACTGAGTATACTTTCATGTACTTTGTGGCCATTCGTACATCTTCTTTGGAGAAATGGCTTTTTTTTTTTTAACAGAAATTAAAAAAAGAAATCTAAAATCCAAATGGAACCACAAAAGACTTCAAACAACCAAAGAAAGCTGGAGGCTGCATACTTTCTAATTTCAAAATATACTACAAAGCTACAGTAATTATAACAGTATGGTGTTGGCTTAGAAAAAGACACCTAGACCAATGGAACAGAATAAAGAGCCAAGATATAAATTAATGCATATGTGGTCAACTAATCTTTGACAGGGGCACCAAGAAGACACAATGGAAAAGCCATAGTCTCTTCAACAAATGATGCTAGAGAAACTACATATCCACACAAAAAAGGATGAAATTGGGTCCAATCTCTTACACCATACACAAAACTTGACTCAAAATGGATTAGAGATTTACACATAAGTCCTGAAACTAAAACTCCTAGGTAAAAAACTCTTTGACATTGGTTCTAACAATGATTTTTTTCTTTTGCACATCACAAGCACAAGCAACTAAAGTGAAAATAGACAAGTGATATTAAATCAAATCAAAAAGCTTCTGTCCAGCATAGGAAACAATCAAACTGGTGAAAAGGCAACCTAAAGAATGGGAGAAAATATTTGCAAACCATATTATCTGAAAAGGGATTAATATCCAAAATATGTAAAGAGCACTTGGAATTCAGTAGTAACAAATAAATAAATAACCTCATTTAAAAATGAGCAAAGGCAAGTAATAAATAATAAATGATTATTTGAGCCACAATACATACATCTTTTAAAGGGTGTTCACTTGAAGGATCATAAGCCAAAATACATTTAATATCATAATAAAATAAGTAGTTTTTGAGTAGTTCCTATATATTGTGTCCTGTATTAGGCATGGAAAATACAGTGTTAGTATAAAACAACAGCAGCAGGCTGGGCATGGTGGCTCATGCCTGTAATCTCAGCACTTTGAGAGGCTGAGACAGGCAGATTGCTTGAGTCCACGAGTTCGAGATGAGCCTGGGCAACACAGGGAAACTCTGTCTCTTCAAAAAATACAAAAATTAACAAAGCAAGGTGGCATGTGCCTGTATTCCTAGCTACCTGGGAGGCAGAAGTTGGTAGATCACCTGAGTCCAGGAGGTCAAGGCTGCAGTGAGCCAAGATCTCCCCTCTGCACTCTAGCCTGGGTGGTGGAGGGAGGCCCTGTTTCCAAATAACAACAACAGCAACAACAACAACAGTAACATAAATTACTGACCTCATAATTCTTACATTCTAGTCATTGAAGAGTTACATTTACAATAAACAAAATGCAATTTATATAGAATTTAAAAAGTTGTAAGTGCAACCTAAGTAGCATACAGCTGGTTTAAATCTCAAGATTTTGAAGGTTGCAATTTTAAATAATACGAATTTTGCTTTGTGTACTACAAAAATGAGCTTTTAATAAAAGATGTAGTAAATAAGAAGGAAGGAGTCACCTGAATATCTGAAAGAGGAGATTTGAATATCTGAAAGAGTAGGAATCACCAGTAAAAAGGCTCTGAAGCAAGAATATTTTGTATATTAAAAGCAAATCCAGGCTACTACTGTGGTTGCAATGGACTGACTGAGGGAGAAAAGTGAAAGATTATAAGGTAAGAAAGACAACAGTGTCAGATAACCTAGATCCTTAAAAGCCCCTGTGAACTTTTCGGATTTTATACTAAGTAAGGCAGAGAGACACTGAAGGCCTTTAGTAGAGGAATGATGTGATGAGGATGAGAGTGTTGTCTTTTCACCTAAGCCTTTAATTTTTCAAATGAACACACACCCCCCCACACACACACACACAAACACAGAGAGAGACATATTGTCAGAGATCTTGCTGTCTGCCTGTTAGAGAAGATTTTGAGGGAGAATATGCTAGAGATGATGGTGGATCGAATCAGAGTCAGACAACCACAACTAGGGTAGAAAAAATGGTAAAAATCCATAGTATTTTGAAAGCAGAATCAACAGGATGTCCTGAAGATTTAGATGTGATATGTGAGAAAAAAAGTACTTGAGAATGAATATAAAATTTTTGTCCTAATAAGAACTTAGTGTGGGGGCCCTGGGAAAGGAGGGAATTTGAGAGGAAATCAGGAGTTTATTTTGTGACATGTCAAGATCAAAATGTCGAATAGTCCAAGTAGGATATGAGTCTAGATTTCATGGAAGATGAATGAACTGGAGACACACATTTTCTGAATCATCAGCACACAGAAATTATTCAAGTCTGTAAGACAAAATGCAATGGAAACCATCTGGCAAGGACAGATGATATGAGACCAAGGAAATAAATGTTTGATAATTAAGAGAAAGAGATCTAAGGACATGAATTTGTGGTATTATGATATCAAATAATTTTGTTAGAAGAAGATAAACTAGCAAAGACTATATGGAAAGGGTAACCAATTGAGCCAGGACAACTAGTTATGTCTGATATCCTGAAAACAAAACATATAAAGTCTTTCATGGAGAAGAACAATCAATTGTATAACCTAGTGCCTGCCATTTAAGTAATATGAAGATTAAACATTGACCACTGGATTTAGCCACTATAGGAACTATTGTTGCCCTTGCCAGGAGCTGTCTTGGTGGAGTTATGGGGGCAAATCTTAGTTGAATGAGGTCTGAAAGAAGATAGAAAGAGAGAAATTGAAAAGAGAGAGTAGAAAAAAACAACTTAATGGTACAGTTATGTGGCCTTTAAGATGAAAGAAATAATAGCGTTTTTGAAAATAGGTGTGGACTCTGGTGGAGAGAGAAAAACTAATGATATAGGTGACAAAGGGAGTATTTCTGGAGCAGTATTTTACCATGAGAAGGTATGGCATCTACTACATGAGTGGGAGTTGATCTTGAATTAAGAATTGGCAAACATAACAAAGTGATGGTAGAATATATGCAGTAAGTATTGGAGGACATAAGTAATTGGGAATTAACTTAAAGTATGTAGAAGTTCTCTTATGATTGTTTCAATTTCCCCAATGCAGGAGAAAGCAAAGTATATAGATGTATTAGTTTGTTCTCATGCTGCTATGAAGAGATACCTGAGACCGGATAATTTATAAAGAAAAGAGGTTTAATTGACACACAGTTTTGCATGGCGTGGGAATCCTCAGGAAGCTTACAATCAAGGCAGAAGGCACCTCTTTTTTTTTTTTTTTTTTTTTTTTTTTTTTTTTTTGAGACGGAGTCTCACGCTGTTGCCCAGGCTGGAGTGCAGTGGCGCGATCTTGGCTCACTGCAAGCTCCGCCTCCCGGGTTCCCGCCATTCTCCTGCCTCAGCCTCCTGAGTAGCTGGGACTACAGGCGCCCGCCACCTCGCCCGGCTAATTTTTTGTATTTTTAGTAGAGACGGGGTTTCACTGTGGTCTCGATCTCCTGACCTTGTGATCCGCCCGCCTCGGCCTCCCAAAGTGCTGGGATTACAGGCTTGAGCCACCGCGCCCGGCCTGAAGGCACCTCTTAATAGGGTGGCAGGAGAGAGAATGAGAGCCAGCAGGGGAAATGCCACATGCTTATAAAACCATCAGATCTTGTGAGAAGTCACTCACTATTCCGAGAACAGCATGAGGGAAACTGCCCCCCTAATTCAATTACATCCCACTGGGTCCCTCTCACAATATGTGGGGATTATGGGAACTAAAATTCAAGATGAGATTTGAGTGGGGACACAGCCAAACTATATCAATAGATTAGAAGGAAGAAGATAGAAAGTACATGGTTTTGGAGGTTTGTAAAGAGTGGGATTTACCCAGAATTGTGCTTTTGAGTTTAAGAAGACAGAGGAGTGCAAATGTATTGAGGATGTATGCAAGAGTACAATGATTGACCATAACATTTATTCTGGGTAGAAATGGAAGATAATATATTACGGGGATGAATAACAGTACAAGTCAATAGGATTAACATCTACTGTGGATTGTTAGAAGTGAGCAATTGGGCACTAGAAGGAGGTAGTAGATGGAGGGCTGAACATGGCATTCAGTTATGAATGGTGTGCAGTTATCAGTAATAAACATGAGTCAAAGCTTCAGGGTTTTAAGATAAAAGGAGGAAGTGTCCTCAGAGTTACAATGGATGGGAATCAGTAGGCTATCAACACTACCTATGTGGCCAGTGGTAGAGAAAACCGGTGCCTCCTCAGAAAACTGAAGGCAAATAATTAGAGATCTCAGGGAAGAGCCAGATTTTTTTTTACTAAAGAAGGTAACAAAAATGTTCAGAGGAAATTTCAGGGAAATGAAAGACTTTTTATGATGGACCATGATTTTAGACAGAGACAGCAAAACAAAAATAAAGGGAGCATACAATTCTATCTCATGATTAGTTTGTGAGATATTAGGGATCACTATGAGTCTGGGGATCCGAACTGGACATAATGTGTGACTAATAATGGAATATTGGAGATTGTGTATATCTAAAGTTTATAGATGGCAACAGCACCCTGAGAAGTTGCCACCTTACTATGAGCCAGCAGGCTCCCTCTTGATGCCTTTCTATGAGGAAATGGAGACTGTGTAGGTGTGGACTTAGTACCAGAACATGGGCTTCATTTTTCAATCCTTCTAGGGTTTGCGATTTCGGGACTGTCTCATTGAGGATGTGGAACTATCTATTGAACCCTGTTTATGAGGTCAAGAAGGTCATCACAGACAACTGTACTCAGAAATCCCTCTTTATTCATAAAATAATCAAGTTTTCATTGAAAACTCAAAACGTCCTTCTTAAAAATTTCAGTAATTCCAAATGTCAGCAAGGATTCATGAGCCATAGGACATTTGCAACTTTGAGCTGCAAACAGGTTTTTTAACAGAACATGAAATTAGAGACTCCAATAAGCCCTATTTATGTAGTAGTTATATTTTGTAGACACATCAAATTTTAGTAGTCATAACTGACTATGAAAAATATACCCTTTCCATAAAACAAGCAAACTAAAAAAAAAAAAAAAAAAATAGAAAGTATACGATTTTTACTAAGCTCTTTTTTTTTAAATTTATTTATTATTATTATACTTGAAGTTGTAGGGTACATGTGCATAACGCGCAGGTTTGTTACATATGTATACTTGTGCCATGTTGGTGTGCTGCACCCATCAACTCGTCATTTACATCAGGTATAACTCCCAATGCAATCCCTCCCCCCTCCCAATGATAGGCCCCTGTGTGTGATGTTCCCCTTCCTGAGTCCAAGTGATCTTATTGTTCAGTTCCCACCTATGAGTGAGAACATGCGGTGTTTGGTTTTCTGTTCTTGCGATAGTTTGCTAAGAATGATGGTTTCCAGCTGCATCCATGTCCCTACAAAGGACACAAATTCATCCTTTTTTATGGCTGCATAGTATTCCATGGTGTATATGTGCCACATTTTCTTAATCCAATCTGTCACTGATGGACATTTGGGTTGATTCCAAGTCTTTGCTATTGTGAATAGTGCTGCAATAAATATACGTGTGCATGTGTCTTTATAGCAGCATAATTTATAATCCTTTGGGTATATACCCAGTAATGGGATGGCTGGGTCATATGGTACATCTAGTTCTAGATCCTTGAGGAATCGCCATACTGTTTTCCATAATGGTTGAACTAGTTTACAATCCCACCAACAGTGTAAAAGTGTTCCTATTTCTCCACATCCTCTCCAGCACCTGTTGTTTCCTGACTTTTTAATGATCACCATTCTAACTGGTGTGAGATGGTATCTCATTGTGGTTTTGATTTGCATTTCTCTGATGGCCAGTGATGATGAGCATTTATTCATGTGTCTGTTGGCTGTATGAATGTCTTCTTTTGAGAAATGTCTGTTCATATCCTTTGCCCACTTTTTGATGGGGTTGTTTGTTTTTTTCTTGTAAATTTGTTTGAGTTCTTTGTAGGTTCTGGATATTAGCCCTTTGTCAGATAATTAGATTACAAAAATTTTCTCCCATTCTGTAGGTTGCCTGTTCACTCTGATGGTAGTTTCTTTTGCTGTGCAGAAGCTCTTTAGTTTAATGAGATCCCATTTGTCAATTTTGGCTTTTGCTGCCGTTGCTTTTGGTGTTTTAGACATGAAGTCTTTGCCCATGCCTATGTCCTGAATGGTACTACCTAGGTTTTCCTCTAGGATTTTTATGGTATTAGGTCTAACATTTAAGTCTCTAATCCATCTTGAATTAATTTTCGTATAAGGAGTAAGGAAAGGATCCAGTTTCAGCTTTCTACTTATGGCTAGCCAATTTTCCCAGCACCATTTATTAAATAGGGAATCCTTTCCCCATTTCTTGTATCTCTCACGTTTGTCAAAGATCAGATGGCTGTAGATGTGTGGTATTATTTCTGAGGACTCTGTTCTGTTCCATTGGTCTAGATCTCTGTTTGGTAGCAGTACCATGCTGTTTTGGTTACTGTAGCCTTGTAGTATAGTTTGAAGTCAGGTAGCGTGATGCCTCCAGCTTTGTTCTTTTGACTTAGGATTGTCTTGGAGATGTGGGCTCTTTTTTGGTTCCATATGAACTTTAAAGCAGTTTTTTCCAATTCTGTGAAGAAACTCATTGGTAGCTTGATGGGGATGGCATTGAATCTATAAATTACCTTGGGCAGTATGGCCATTTTCACGATATTGATTCTTCCTATCCATGAGCATGGTATGTTCTTCCATTTGTTTGTGTCCTCTTTTAATTCACTGAGCAGTGGTTTGTAGTTCTCCTTGAAGAGGTCCTTTACATCCCTTGTAAGTTGGATTCCTAGGTATTTTATTCTCTTTGAAGCAATTGTGAATGGAAGTTCATTCCTGATTTGGCTCTCTGTTTGTCTGTTACTGATGTATAAGCATGCTTGTGATTTTCGCACATTAATTTTGTATCCTGAGACTTTGCTGAAGTTGCTTATCAGCTTAAGGAGATTTTGGGCTGAGACAATGGGGTTTTCTAAATATACAATCATGTCATCTGCAAACAGGGACAGTTTGACTTCTTCTTTTCCTAACTGAATACCCTTGATTTCTTTCTCTTGCCTGATTGCCCTAGCCAGAACTTCCAGCACTATGTTGAATAGGAGTGGTGAGAGAGGGCATCCCTGTCTTGTGCCAGTTTTCAAAGGGAAATTTTCCAGTTTTTGCCCATTCAGTATGATATTGGCTGTGGGTTTGTCATAAATAGCTCTTATTATTTTGAGGTACGTTCCATCAATACCGAATTTATTGAGCGTTTTTAGCATGAAGCGCTGTTGAATTTTGTCAAAAGCCTTTTCTGCATCTATTGAGATAATCATGTGGTTCTTGTCTTTGGTTCTGTTTATATGCTGGATTATGTTTATTGATTTGCGAATGTTGAACCAACCTTGCATCCCAGGGATGAAGCCCACTTGATCATGGTGGATAAGCTTTTTGATGTGTTGCTGAATCCGGTTTGCCAGTATTTTATTGAGGATTTTTGCATCGATGTTCATCAGGGATATTGGTCTAAAATTCTCCTCCTTTGTTGTGTCTCTGCCAGGCTTTGGTATCAGGATGATGTTGGCCTCATAAAATGAGTTAGGGAGGATTCCCTCTTTTTCTATTGATTGGAATAGTTTCAGAAGGAATGCTACCAGCTCCTCCTTGTACCTCTGGTAGAATTCAGCTGTGAATTCATCTGGTCCTGGACTTTTTTTGGTTGGTAGGCTATTAATTATTGCCTCAATTTCAGAGCCTGCTATTGGTCTATTCAGGGATTCAACTTCTTCCTGGTTTAGTCTTGGAAGAGTGTAAGTGTCCAGGAAATTATCCATTTCTTCTAGATTTTCCAGTTTATTTGCGTAGAGGTGTTTATAGTATTCTCTGATGGTAGTTTGTATTTCTGTGGGGTCGGTGGTGATATCCCCTTTATCATTTTTAATTGTGTCGATTTGATTCTTCTCTCTTTTCTTCTTTATTAGTCTTGCTAGTGGTCTGTCAATTTTGTTGATCTTTTCAAAAAACCAACTCCTGGATTCATTGATTTTTTGGAGGGTTTTTTTGTGTCTCTATCTCCTTCAGTTCTGCTCTGATCTTAGATATTTCTTGCCTTCTGCTAGCTTTCGAATGTGTTTGCTCTTGCTTCTCTAGTTCTTTTAATTGCGATGTTAGAGTGTCAATTTTAGATCTTTCCTGCTTTCTCTTGTGGACATTTAGTGCTATAAATTTCCCTCTACACACTGCTTTAAATGTGTCCCAGAGATTCCAGTATGTTGTATCTTTGTTCTCATTGGTTTCAAAGAACATCTTTATTTCTGCCTTCATTTCCTTATGTACCCAGTAGTCATTCAGGAGCAGGTTGTTCAGTTTCCATGTAGTTGAGCGGTTTGGATTGAGTTTCTTAGTCCTGAGTTCTAGTTTGATTGCACTGTGGTCTGAGAGACAGTTTGTTATAATTTCTGTTCTTGTACATTTGCTGAGGAGTGCTTTACTTCCAATTACGTGGTCGATTTTGGAGTAAGTACGATGTGGTGCTGAGAAGAATGTATATTCTGTTGATTTGGGGTGGAGAGTTCTATAGATGTCTATTAGGTCTGCTTGCTGCAGAGATGAGTTCAATTCCTGGATATCCTTGTTAACTTTCTGTCTCGTTGATCTGTCTAATGTTGACAGTGGAGTGTTGAAGTCTCCCATTATTATTGTATGGGAGTCTAAGTCTCTTTGTAAGTCTCTAAGGACATGCTTTATGAATCTGGGTGCTCCTGTATTGGGTGCATATATATTTAGGATAGTTAGCTCTTCCTGTTGAATTGATCCCTTTACCATTATGTAATGGCCTTCTTTGTCTCTTTTGATCTTTGATGGTTTAAAGTCTGTTTTATCACAGACTGGTATTGCAACCCCCGCTTTTTTTTGTTCTTCATTTGCTTGGTAAATCTTCCTCCATCCCTTTATTTTGAGCCTATGTATGTCTCTGCATGTGAGATGGGTCTCCTGAATACAGCAGACTGATGGGTCTTGACTCTTTATCCAGTTTGCCAGTCTGTGTCTTTTAATTGGAGCATTTAGTCCATTTACATTTAAGGTTAAGATTGTTATGTGTGAACGTGATCCTGCCATTATGATATTAACTGGTTATTTTGCTCGTTAGTTGATGTAGTTTCTTCCTAGCCTCGATGGTCTTTACATTTTGGCATGTTTTTGCAATGGCTGGTACCGGTTGTTCCTTTCCATGTTTAGTGCTTCCTTCAGGGTCTCTTGTAAGGCAGGCCTAGTGGTGACAAAATCTCTAAGCATTTGCTTATCTGTAAAGGATTTTATTTCTCCTTCACTTATGAAACGTAGTTTGGCTGGATATGAAATTCTGGGTTTAAAATTTTTTTCTTTAAGAATGTTGAATATTGGCCCCCACTCTCTTCTGGCTTGGAGAGTTTCTGCCGAGAGATCTGCTGTTAGTCTGATGGGCTTCCCTTTGTGGGTAACCGGACCTTTCTCTCTGGCTGCCCTTAAGATTTTTTCCTTCATTTCAACTTTGGTGAATCTGGCAATTATGTGTCTTGGAGTTGCTCTTCTCGAGGAGTATCTTTGTAGCGTTCTCTGTATTCCCTGGATTTGAATGTTGGCCTGCCCTACTAGGTTGGGGAAGTTCTCCTGGATGATATCCTGAAGAGTGTTTTCCAACTTGGTTCCATTTTCCCCCTCACTTTTAGGCACCCCAATCAGACGTAGATTTGGTCTTTTTACATAATCCCATACTTCTTGCAGGCTTTGTTCATTTCTTTTTCTTCTTTTTTCTTTTGGTTTCTCTTCTCGCTTCATTTCATTCATTTGATCCTCAATCGCTGATACTCTTTCTTCCAGTTGATCGAGTCGGTTACTGAAGCTTGTGCATTTGTCACGTATTTCTCGTGTCATGGTTTTCATCTCTTTCATTTCGTTTATGACCTTCTCTGCATTAATTACTCTAGCCATCAATTCTTCCACTTTTTTTTTCAAGATTTTTAGTTTCTTTGTGCTGGGTACGTAATTCCTCCTTTAGCTCTGAGAAATTTGATGGACTGAAGCCTTCTTCTCTCATCTCGTCAAAGTCATTCTCTGTCCAGCTTTGATCCGTTGCTGGCGATGAGCTGCGCTCCTTTGCCGGGGGAGATGCGCTCTTATTTTTTGAATTTCCAGCTTTTCTGCCCTGCTTTTTCCCCATCTTTGTGGTTTTATCTGCCTCTGGTCTTGATGATGGTGATGTACTGATGGGGTTTTGGTGTAGGTGTCCTTCCTGTTTGATAGTTTTCCTTCCAACAGTCAGGACCCTCAGCTGTAGGTCTGTTGGAGATTGCTTGAGGTCCACTCCAGACCCTGTGTGCCTGGGTATCAGCAGCAGAGGCTGCAGAAGATAGAATATTTCTGAACAGCTAGTGTACCTGTTTGATTCTTGCTTTGGAAGCTTCCTCTCAGGGGTGTACTTCACCCTGTGAGGTGTGGGGTGTCAGACTGCCCCTAGTGGGGGATGTCTCCCAGTTAGGCTACTCAGGGGTCAGGGACCCACTTGAGCAGGGAGTCTGTCCCTTCTCAGATCTCAACCTCCGTGTTGGGGGATCCACTGCTCTCTTCAAAGCTGTCAGACAGAGTCCTTTGTGTCTGCAGAGGTTTCGGCTGTGTTTGTTATTGCCCTGTCCCCAGAGGTGGAGTCTACAGAGACAGGCAGGTTTCCTTGAGCTGCTGTGAGCTCCACCCAGTTCGAGCTTCCCAGCAGCTTTGTTTACCTACTTAAGCCTCAGCAATGGCGGGCGCCCCTCCCCCAGCCTCGCTGCTACCTTGCCCGTAGATCACAGACTGCTGTGCTAGTAATGAGGGAGGCTCCGTGGGTGTGGGACCCTCCCGGCCAGGTGTGGGATATGATATCCTGGTGTGCCTGTTTGCTTAAAGCGCAGTATTGGGGTGGGAGTTACCCGATTTTCCAGGTGTTGTGTGTCTCAGTTCCCCTGGCTAGGAAAAGGGATTCCCTTCCCCCTTGCGCTTCCCAGGTGAGGCAATGCCTCGCCCTGCTTCAGCTCTCGCTGGTCGGGCTGCAGCAGCTGACCAGCACCGATCGTCTGGCACTCCCCAGTGAGATGAACCCAGTACCTCAGTTGAAAATGCAGAAATCACCGGTCGTCTGTGTCGCTCGCGCTGGGACTTGGAGACTGGAGCTGTTCCTATTCGGCCATCTTGCTCCGCCCCCCCTTACTAAGCTCTTATAAAAGGGAGGGAATAACATATAACTATATTTCATTTATAATCGTCTTGATATTCGAATTTTACCCACATAAATTGCATCTAAATGAAGCCACCAAACTGATAAATTCTATGTTTTGTATTCAGTTATGAATTTTCTGTGAGATTTTATTGTCATTTGCTATGCTTTTTTATCAAATTGCAAGTAATCTGATTGACATTATGGCAATTTCATATTGCCAGTAGGGTTTATAAATGAATAAACATGTAAATGTAGATTAATTGGCTTCTATTTACTTATTAGCAATTTTTTTTGTATTGTCCCCTTTGGGTGGAATAGGTACTGAGTAATATAAGATACTTAGTTTTTTTCTAACATAGTTTTTCACCAGAAAACAAACAAACAAACAAAAGATAGTTTGGCACATTGAAAAAATTGCAATAAACGTTTTTTAGGGTTCTGAGATAGTTAACATTTTTATGAAACCTAGATTTTTATCAATGAGTAATTTTTAGAGGAGGAGCACTCTTAGTTGTCTGAAAATTAAAACCTTTTATTCATAATACTACCATTTTTTGAGGTCCTTAACTTTTTATATTTTTATCCTCCAAAGATGGTAAATGAATGGGTGTGTTAAAAGGCAACTTGTACACTCTGTTCCTTTACAATTATTCCAACTAACACTTGCCTTATGAAACTTTGAAACTCCACATTCAACAAACTCTAAAAAAACCACAAAGATATTAGACCTGGTTTCCATAAATGCCACCAATTACCTTTAAAGAGTTATTTTGCTGTGCTTTATTTATTCCATTTTATGTAATTCTTGGCTCAAACTAATAATGTTGTTTTTATCGAAAACAGGAAGATGATTTAAAAAGCAAGCAACAAAGAAGAAAAAGCTCAGTTTGAGAGATTAATAAGCATCTTAAGGTAATTATAAAAGTCTGTGATGCTTAATTTTCTGTGCTAATCCAATTGGACCATGATGCCCAGATATTTGATCAAACATTATTCTGGAGGCTTCTGTGAGGGTGTTTTTAACATTTAAATCAGTGGATTGTGAATACTTATCTTCCATAATTTGGTTGGGCTTCAACCAACCAGTTGAAGCCCTAAATAGAACAAAAGAGTAACCTGCATTAGACAGAAGGAATTCTACCAGCAGATGGCCTTCAAACCTGAGCTACAACAGTGGCTCCTTCCTCCATCTCTAGCCTCCCAGCCTGCGTTACCGACTTTGCTCTTGCCAGCCTCCATAATCTCATGAGCCAATTTGTTAAAATAAATCTTTCTCTCTTTCTCTACATATATACAAGTCCCACTGGTTCTGTTTCTCTGGAGAACCTGGACTAATACAAAGTTCATCAAAGATTATAACCCATAACTATCTAATCCCAAAGCCCCCACTCTTTCTATTATGTAACTTTTTTTTTTTTTGTAAAATATAAACCTTAAGGCAAGATTCAGACATTGTATTAGTTCATTTCACACTGCTATAAAGAAATACCTGAGACTCCGTAATTTATAAAGGAAAGAGGTTTAATTGACTCACAGTTCTGCATGGCTGGGGAGGCCTCAGGAAGCTTACAATCATGGCAGAAGGAGAGGGAGAAGCAAGTACTTTCTTCATGAGGAGGCAAGAAAGAGAGAGAGAGAGAGAGAGGGCCACTTATAAAACCATCAGGCCTCATGACAACTGACTCACTATCACAAGAACAGTATGGAGGAAACCGCCCCATGATCCAATCACTTCCCACCAGGTCCCTCCCTTGACATGTGGGGATTACAATTCAAGATGAGATTTGGGTGGGGACACAGAGCCAAACCACATCAGACCTCAAAGTCAATTTTTAGAGTGAAGCATGTATCATAGCTGGGAGTTTAGCCAGTTGAGCGGAGAGAACAGGCTGAGGGACTGAAGTTCTAAATTAATGTTTTAAAAGGGATAACAGCACTGTACAGTAGTTAAGAGCACATAATTGAGAACAAGATGCCCGGGGTTTCAATACTAGTTCTACTGCCTATCTGGGAGAATTTGTGTTAAATTATTTAACCTCCTATACCTGACAATGGTAGTATTCCTTCCAAATTCCTTTGGATCTAGATGCTTTTCACTGTTTTTGTTCATTTTATCCCCAGCTATGTGTTACTTATTTCAAACTGCTGCACCAAGGATGCCATTCAAAAGATTCCCATTTGTGAGTGTGGAGCTTTTTTTGCCACACGTAGAGAGCAGGATGTGCCTGGACACTCGCAACTGTCTGAGGTATTGTTAGTCAATGAGTAATTGGGGCAGGAGGGTGAACGTTTAGCTCATTTTTCTCCAGCACAAAATATAACGTATAATCCGTACTTCATGGCTTCTCTCTGGGATAAGGCCACACTTAGCTAGAAATTATACCCTCTCTTGGTTTCTTTGCCTTTCCCAACTTGTTTTCTCCACCCTCTACTTGTTTCTCCTAAATCTTTTTGCAACAATCCTCATCTCATAATCTCCTTCTGGAGAAATTGACTAAAGACATCCAGTTTTCCAATCTCTAAAATTGGAATATTTCAAAGTATATTGTCAATGTTTAATGGCATATATAACTATAACTGCATATATTATGTGATAAATGCATATTAGTATATTAATTATAAAATAGTAAAACAAAAAATGTGTTTCACTTAATAAAACAATAAGTTGTTGAATGTCTAGTTTATAGTATGCAAATCTTGAACATCAAAAATTAAGAAATCAGTTATCTTGTCTTTATTTTTATGCTTATACAGTCTATCTGGAGAGAGGTACTTAAGCCAATACTAAAATTCCAATATGGCAATATGAGAGCATATAGTACTAATAATTTTTACACACAAAAAAATAATAAGTCAGCACATGGTGGTTCACTCCTGTAATCCTCGTGCTTTGGGAGGCCTAGGCTTGAACATTGCTTGACACCAGGAGTTCAATACATTCCTGGGCAACAGAGCAAGACTTAATCTCTACCAAAAAAAAAAAAAAAAAAAAATAGCAAGGCTAGTAGTGTGCACCTGTATTCCTAGGTAACTAGGAGGCTGAGTGGAAGAACCACGGGAACCCAGGAGTTCAAAACTGTGGTGAGCTATGGTCACGCCACTGCACTCCAACCTGGGTAACACAGCAAGACCCTGTCTCTAAAAAACAAATAAAATTAAATAAAAAGGGACACTTTGAGTACCTGAGTCAGCCCAAGTAGTCAGGGAAGAGATATGTTAGAATGCCTAAGCAGTAATTACACAATTTGAAAAGTGGAGAGGGGAGTGGGGAGGGTGAAAAAGGAAACAACAACAAAACAATACGTATAACTGTTAAGGAAGAATTTTGCTATTTTTTAATTCTTATTGTTACTATTATTTGAGTTGGGTACAGGTGTGTTTGTGTTTGTATCTATGAGTGTATGTTCAAATGTGTGTTGTCATGTATGTGTCCATTTTAGGAACTGTGTGTGTGTGTGTGCGTGTGTGTGTGTGTGTGCATGTTTCTGTATTGTGCGTTTGGGGAAGTAGGTTTAGCATTGAGGCTGAAGGGACAGGCAGAAACTATACTGACATTCTATGATATATTCAAGAGTTTATACTTCATCCTGAAGGCACTGACAAGTCACTGAAGGATTTCAGTAGGGGAATGGAAAGTTAGAAAGACAAGTGTGGCAGCAGTGTTGAGAATGGAATTGAGGGCAGCGATGGTAAATAGGTTTTCAACTTACATGCCAACTCTGATCAATTGGTAGTGGCTGGCTGGAGCACTTTTTGAGAAGGATTTTGAGGTCTTGTCCTGGCTTAGTGAGAACAAGCACCATGATTGATTATCAATGTTTTCCATTTATTTCCCATGTTCTAATCTTTTCTTTATTGAATCTGCCTTCTACAATGCATATTTGTTATAGATATCAGATATCGATCAAATGATATCATTGTAAAAAACTACGTATGGAGTTTTTTCAGAGTTCTTCAGAGTTCTTCTCTGAAGGCTTCTAACCTTGAAAATGCAATAAAATTTTTATTGTGTACGAAAAAGTCTATGGGTTAACACAGACTTTAGCATGTAAACATATTAAAATCATTAATTGGTTTCAGTTTATTTGCAAGCACTATTTGGATAAAGAGCTCTGGTAATCCATACCTGTTGTAGCATTGGAATAAAAGATGAAACCACACACACAAATAAGAAGAAAATTTTAAGACCACTTAAAGATTATGAGAGACTAATATTGTGTTTGTAAATACATTAATTTTGCCAAAACTTTCTTCCTCTTCTACTTCAGATAGGCTAAATGTCCCCAATATTAATTTTTGTACTTATTGCTTTACTGATTTATATTTAATTGGCTACATGTTGTAAAAGATTATAGTATCAACCTTAAAAAATACTCTCTGGTAGTAGAAAGAGTACAGCATTTGGAGCCAGACAAACTTACTTTTTAATCTTGGCTTTGTCACTTACTAACAGTCAGATCTCAGGCAAGTCTTTTGGTGTGCTTCCTCACTTTATTAATAAAGTTTTCATGAGGAGAAAATTTCATTCTCCATTAGGCCAAGTGCATCTTGAGTCAAATTTCCTAAGGCCTACACAAGAAAAAAATCACATGGTCACTATTAAATATCAGTGGAACAATAAATTGAGTTTTTATGGAAATACTTTGAACTGCATTTATACCACATGGCTATTATTACATGAATTCTGAGTTGAAACACATCTTCAAATACTATTACACTACCCAAAATGCACACACATGTGATCAGATGTGAGAGTAAATACAGGAGATTGTTACACCTTTTAATGCCTAATAATTGGTGTTCCAAATGACACCTTCATTAATGGTACCATTTTAATTGCAAACTTTGTTTGAGTCTACTAAATATAAAATTGTTAGAAATGGAACAAATCATTTTACACAAAATAATCGTTTCTGTACTGCTTCAGATAACTCATACTTTGAAATTGAATGTGGTTGATTTGAGATATGTTCAGTGTTTTTCTACCCCATCAGGTGCTGCCTTAATAATATCCCAGGGCTGAAGCTACAAAACCTAAAAAATGGAGCAAAACTTGTCAAGAAAATAGCTACTGGTGGGGTATGGTGGCTCACACCTCTAATCCTAGCCCTTTGGGAGGCAGGTGGATTGCCTGAGCTCAGGAGTTTGAGACCAGCCTGGTCAACATAGTGAAATCCCATCTATACTAAAATACAAAAAATTAGCCTGACATGGCAGCGGGCACCTGTTGTCCCAGCTACTCGGGAGGCTGAGACAGGAGAATTGCTAGAACCCATGAGGCAGACGTTGCAATGAGCCGAGATCATGCCACTCCAGGCTGGGTGACAGAGCAAGACTCTGTCTCAAAAAAAAAAAAAAAAAAGAAAAAAGAAAAAAAAGAAGTCTACTGCAGCAGTCAAACATTTGGAAAAATATTGTTCTAAAAACTAACATTTTTGATCCAGCAATAAATGTATAGTAATTTTGATAGAAACAAGCAAGGTATGAAACTATTCTTCTAATATTGACACATATATTTTAAAACATTAAACATTTCAAAAAGTGTTCCTTGTAATGTTAAAAGAATATCACAAAAAATGGATCACCATTTAATATACCATTAGTGCATCATTGCTCATTTAGATAGTGAACAAAATACTAGAGAAATAAGCCATTTTATAAATCCTTGCTATATTTAGAATTAAAATCTGTCTGTTTTGTGGTCTTTAGGATTTTATTTCACACATTATCATCTTTTTTTCATTTAATAGAAGCATGGGGAAAGAAAATGTACTATCCAGTCATGGTTGTGTTTCTTTATGTTTCACTTCAGTTTTCTGGGCATTCCTAGTAGCTTTTATTTCACAGTTGTGTCTTGTTTAAGTCTCACACAAGATGACAACAGCATGGGGCAAATCATTTTTGGCTTAATTTGAAATGCTGTTTTCAGGGTATTTTAACAGCAGCAATTCTCATATGAGCAAGTAAAGATCATAAATGTTATCTGCATCTCCCCAGATAAACTACAAATAGAAAAACAAACATATGACAGAATTTGTAGGGTAACAAAGAAACTTTGTACGTCTAAGCCTTGCCAGTGTATTTTAAACGTGGACAAAATGCATATATATCAAATTTGACATACTCTTAAAAGAAACCAGGTAAAAACATGAAAAATTAAAATGCTCATGTATAAACTCTACAACTGAAATCTAATGTAAATCTATACTATCTATGTGAAAAATACGGTAGGTGTCAAAAAAATTAACCATTATAAAGTCAATGACTGTGGGATGCATGTATGCACTGGAGATGTTCTTAAAAAGAAGCCATCAAGGCCCTCTGGTTAACTTACTGAAAAGGTTCTGAAATGTTTTCAACAAAGGTGGATTGGTGTCAACTTATGAGAGCAGAAATTGTGAATTGCAGATTTTGTGTTTCTTTTTGCAAGCAAATGACCTCCCATCTGTTGGTTAAAGTAAAAAAGAGAAAGAAAGAACGAACCTATGAGATGGCCAATTCACCTTCCTTAAGCACAAACTGTTACTAAAATTATTTTCATCCATTGTTGTTTTATATATTAGACCAAATTTATGTTGGGTAGAAATGATTTTTTCAAATGTTATTTGATAGAATAATAAACTTCTCATTTATTATGTTTTTAAATGCATATCCTCATTAACTTTATTCACTTCATGAGTGACAAAACTTTTGGAACTTCTTCATTCCTATTGTAACCTTTGAGACATGTCTGTATTTATTGATATCTGATTTACAGTGAGTATTTGAATATCACAGTGAAAAATATTTTTGTCTTCTTACCATCTGCAATTAACATTGTTAATAAACTCTGCATTCAGAATTATAGTAAGACTGTATGTGGGCTTTTCTTTGTCATCTCTAGATAAATTCTAACCATCAAATTATATACTGAGACATTTTCCTCTCTGGATCTATATTCTATTACTATATAACTCAAGCCTAAGTTTACATCTGCTTTTAGTAATGCCTTTGAATTACATTGATTATTCATATTTGTTTTTAAATAAAACCCCAGCTTTTTTTTTAACACTAAGTAATCAGGCCAGGTTTTGTTTTTGTTTTTGTTTTTTCTCCTGGATGTATGTAACTGATATTTTTGAAACTCGTTGTAAAAGTTTTAGTAAGTAAAATTAAAATTTTGGTGACAGAAGTGATAGCCCAAGGTAAGTAAGTGTACTTAATATTCATTTATTTATGGGTATGAGAGACATTATTTTATACTTTATGGATCTTAATTTAAATTATTCTGCTGAGACTGAGGTGAATGAATTTGAAAAAGACACAACACTTTCAGACATATTCTATGAGGGTCATAGCTGATAAAAAGTAATGAGAAAAATATCACCTGAAGTGTGTCAGTTTTTATTGTTATTACTGATTTTTTCATTGTTTTTCATTTGTACATTAATGAAAACCCCACTTAATGATCACCCACCCTAGACCACCCTGCTTCACTCACATGTATATTTTATATTTCCTCTAAACAACAGTTGAAACTGATATTATTCATGTAAGTTTAATAATTAAGGAAATGAATGTAAGTTCACATGAATTAGAGTTCATATCAGTTTGCCATCAAAATGATATATGGATATTTGCGGTCAAACTCATTTATTCTTAAAAATTACAAGAAGTATATATATACTATTAAAAATAAATTTCCAAAAAGAGATTAGCCTTTGAAAAAGAAAGTGCTAGAATAACGCTGTAAAGAAACAGAGGCAAGAGGTCCCTTGCTTTCCTGGTTCTAGTCCTGCTTCAATTAAAAAAACAAAAACAAAAACAAAAACAAAAACAAAAACAAAAAAAAAAAAAAAAAAAGTTTGCTGAGACCTGTTGGTGCTCATATTGTAAGAGCAAATACAAAGTTAAAATAAGAAACTTAATTCTCCCTTTGAAAATAAAGAGACTTTCGTGCTACTCTTCCACCCTTTTCCTAGAAAACTTCACTTTAGAAAACTTGTAAGTTCTTTGTATCTTAGAAATGTATGCAAGTCACTTAAAAGGCTAAATAAGCAACCTAGAGACCTGGGAATCTGGTCAAAGCCTTGAAATGTAATCATCACAGAAGATAGTAGTCCTATCTCCCAGTTTCCTAAGACGTAGAAGCCTGATTTTAAATGGCACCTGGCTTTCAAACTGCAAACCTATTTCCTATCATAAGAACTCAAGACATTTATTTATTTTTTTCTTTTGAAGGCAATTAGCAAAATAAGCAACTACCACAATGACCAGGTGGTTCAGGATGAACTATTTGTAACAAACGGCACTGCCCAATTCTAGGTTTTATTTATAATGAGAAAATGTGCACAATATATTGCCTGGCTATAAGAAAAGGTGAGATTTTCAAACAGGGTCTGGAGTGGACCGCAAGCAATCTCCAACAGACCTACAGCTGAGGGTCCTGACTGTTAGAAGGAAAACTATCAAACAGGAAGGACACCTACACCAAAACCCCATCAGTACATCACCATCATCAAAGACCAGAGGCAGATAAAACCACAAAGATGGGGAAAAAGCAGGGCAGAAAAGCTGGAAATTCAAAAAATAAGAGCGCATCTCCCCCGGCAAAGGAGCGCAGCTCATCGCCAGCAACGGATCAAAGCTGGACGGAGAATGACTTTGATGAGATGAGAGAAGAAGGCTTCAGTCCATCAAATTTCTCAGAGCTAAAGGAGGAATTACGTACCCAGCGCAAAGAAACTAAAAATCTTGAAAAAAAAGTGGAAGAATTGATGGCTAGAGTAATTAATGCAGAGAAGGTCATAAACGAAATGAAAGAGATGAAAACCATGACACGAGAAATACGTGACAAATGCACAAGCTTCAGTAACCGACTCGATCAACTGGAAGAAAGAGCGTCAGCGATTGAGGATCAAATGAATGAAATGAAGCGAGAAGAGAAACCAAAAGAAAAAAGAAGAAAAAGAAATGAACAAAGCCTGCAAGAAGTATGGGATTACGTAAAAAGACCAAATCTACGTCTGATTGGGGTGCCTGAAAGTGAGGGGGAAAATGGAACCAAGTTGGAAAACATTCTTCAGGATATCATCCAGGAGAACTTCCCCAACCTAGTAGGGCAGGCCAACATTCAAATCCAGGAAATACAGAGAACGCCACAAAGATACTCCTCGAGAAGAGCAACTCCAAGACACATAATTGCCAGATTCACCAAAGTTGAAATGAAGGAAAAAATCTTAAGGGCAGCCAGAGAGAAAGGTCCGGTTACCCACAAAGGGAAGCCCATCAGACTAACAGCAGATCTCTCGGCAGAAACTCTCCAAACCAGAAGAGAGTGGGGGCCAATATTCAACATTCTTAAAGAAAAGAATTTTAAGCCCAGAATTTCATATCCAGCCAAACTAAGTTTCATAAGTGAAGGAGAAATAAAATCCTTTACAGATAAGCAAATGCTTAGAGATTTTGTCACCACTGGGCCTGCCTTACAAGAGACCCTGAAGGAAGCACTAAACATGGAAAGGAACAACCGGTACCAGCCATTGCAAAAACATGCCAAAATGTAAAGACCATCGAGGCTAGGAAGAAACTGCATCAACTAACGAGCAAAATAACCAGTTAATATCATAATGGCAGGATCAAGTTCACACATAACAATCTTAACCTTAAATGTAAATGGACTAAATGCTCCAATTAAAAGACACAGACTGGCAAACTGGATAAAGAGTCAAGACCCATCAGTCTGCTGTATTCAGGAGACCCATCTCACATGCAGAGACATACATAGGCTCAAAATAAAGGGATGGAGGAAGATTTACCAAGCAAATGGAGAACAAAAAAAAGCAGGGGTTGCAATCCTAGTCTCTGATAAAACAGACGTTAAACCATCAAAGATCAAAAGAGACAAAGAAGGCCATTACATAATGGTAAAGGGATCAATTCAACAGGAAGAGCTAACTATCCTAAATATATATGCACCCAATACAGGAGCACCCAGATTCGTAAAGCAAGTCCTTAGAGACTTACAAAGAGACTTAGACTCCCATACAATAATAATGGGAGACTTCAACACTCCACTGTCAACATTAGACAGATCAACGAGACAGAAAGTTTACAAGGATATCCAGGAATTGAACTCATCTCTGCAGCAAGCAGACCTAATAGACATCTATAGAACTCTTCACCCCAAATCAACAGAATATACATTCTTCTCAGCACCACATCGTACTTACTCCAAAATTGACCACGTAATTGGAAGTAAAGCACTCCTCAGCAAATGTACAAGAACAGAAATTATAACAAACTGTCTCTCAGACCACAGTGCAATCAAACTAGAACTCAGGACTAAGAAACTCAATCAAAACCGCTCCACTACATGGAAACTGAACAACCTGCTCCTGAATGAATACTGGGTACATAATGAAATGAAGGCAGAAATAAAGATGTTCTTTGAAACCAATGAGAACAAAGATACAACATACCAGAATCTCTGGGACACATTTAAAGCAGTGTGTAGAGGGAAATTTATAGCACTAAATGCCCACAAGAGAAAGCAGGAAAGATCTAAAATTGACACTCTAACATCACAATTAAAAGAACTAGAGAAGCAAGAGCAAACACATTCGAAAGCTAGCAGAAGGCAAGAAATAACTAAGATCAGAGCAGAACTGAAGGAGATAGAGACACAAAAAACCCTCCAAAAAATCAATGAATCCAGGAGTTGGTTTTTTGAAAAGATCAACAAAATTGAGGGCCCACTAGCAAGACTAATAAAGAAGAAAAGAGAGAAGAATCAAATCGACACAATTAAAAATGATAAAGGGGATATCACCACCGACCCCACAGAAATACAAACTACCATCAGAGAATACTATAAACACCTCTACGCAAATAAACTGGAAAATCTAGAAGAAATGGATAATTTCCTGGACACTTACACTCTTCCAAGACTAAACCAGGAAGAAGTTGAATCCCTGAATAGACCAATAGCAGGCTCTGAAATTGAGGCAATAATTAATAGCCTACCAACGGAAAAAAAGTCCAGGACCAGATGGATTCACAGCTGAATTCTACCAGAGGTACAAGGAGGAGTTGGTACCATTCCTTCTGAAACTATTCCAATCAATAGAAAAAGAGGGAATCCTCCCTAACTCATTTTATGAGGCCAACATCATCCTGATACCAAAGCCTGGCAGAGACACAACAAAAAAAGAGAATTTTAGACCAATATCCCTGATGAACATCGATGCAAAAATCCTCAATAAAATACTGGCAAACCGGATTCAGCAACACATCAAAAAGCTTATCCACCATGATCAAGTGGGCTTCATCCCTGGGATGCAAGGCTGGTTCAACATTCGCAAATCAATAAACATAATCCAGCATATAAACAGAACCAAAGACAAGAACCACATGATTATCTCAATAGATGCAGAAAAGGCTTTTGACAAAATTCAACAGCCCTTCATGCTAAAAACACTCAATAAATTCGGTATTGATGGAACGTACCTCAAAATAATAAGAGCTATTTATGACAAACCCACAGCCAATATCATACTGAATGGGCAAAAACTGGAAAATTTCCCTTTGAAACCTGGCACAAGACAGGGATGCCCTCTCTCACCACTCCTATTCAACATAGTGTTGGAAGTTCTGGCTAGGGCAATCAGGCAAGAGAAAGAAATCAAGGGTATTCAGTTAGGAAAAGAAGAAGTCAAACTGTCCCTGTTTGCAGATGACATGATTGTATATTTAGAAAACCCCATTGTCTCAGCCCAAAATCTCCTTAAGCTGATAAGCAACTTCAGCAAAGTCTCAGGATACAAAATTAATGTGCAAAAATCACAAGCATTCTTATACACCAGTAACACACAAACAGAGAGCCAAATCAGGAATGAACTTCCATTCACAATTGCTTCAAAGAGAATAAAATACCTAGGAATCCAACTTACAAGGGATGTAAAGGACCTCTTCAAGGAGAACTACAAACCACTGCTCAGTGAAATAAAAGAGGACACAAACAAATGGAAGAACATACCATGCTCATGGATAGGAAGAATCAATATCGTGAAAATGGCCATACTGCCCAAGGTAATTTATAGATTCAATGCCATCCCCATCAAGCTACCAATGAGTTTCTTCACAGAATTGGAAAAAACTGCTTCAAAGTTCATATGGAACCAAAAAAGAGCCCGCATCTCCAAGACAATCCTAAGTCAAAAGAACAAAGCTGGAGGCATCACGGTACCTGACTTCAAACTATACTAGAAGGCTACAGTAACCAAAACAGCATGGTACTGGTACCAAAACAGAGATCTAGACCAATGGAACAGAACAGAGTCCTCAGAAATAATGCCACACATCTACAGCCATCTGATCTTTGACAAACCTGAGAGAAACAAGAAATGGGGAAAGGATTCCCTATTTAATAAATGGTGCTGGGAAAATTGGCTAGCCATAAGTAGAAAGCTGAAACTGGATCCTTTCCTTACTCCTTATATGAAAATTAATTCAAGATGGATTAGAGACTTAAATGTTAGACCTAATACCATAAAAATCCTAGAGGAAAACCTAGGTAGTACCATTCAGGACATAGGCATGGGCAAAGACTTCATGTCTAAAACACCAAAAGCAACGGCAGCAAAAGCCAAAATTGACAAATGGGATCTCATTAAACTAAAGAGCTTCTGCACAGCAAAAGAAACTACCATCAGAGTGAACAGGCAACCTACAGAATGGGAGAAAATTTTTGCAATCTACTCATCTGACAAAGGGCTAATATCCAGAACCTACAAAGAACTCAAACAAATTTACAAGAAAAAAACAAACAACCCCATCAAAAAGTGGGCAAAGGATATGAGCAGACATTTCTCAAAAGAAGACATTCATACAGCCAACAGACACATGAAAAAATGCTCATCATCACTTGCCATCAGAGAAATGCAAATCAAAACCATAATGAGATACCATCTCACACCAGTTAGAATGGCGATCATTAAAAAGTCAGGAAACAACAGGTGCTGGAGAGGATGTGGAGAAATAGGAACACTTTTACACTGTTGGTGGGATTGTAAACTAGTTCAACCATTATGGAAAACAGTATGGCGATTCCTCAAGGATCTAGAACTAGATGTACCATATGACCCAGCCATCCCATTACTGGGTATATACCCAAACGATTATAAATTATGCTGCTATAAAGACACATGCACACATATGTTTATTGCAGCACTATTCACAATAGCAAAGACTTGGAATCAACCCAAATGTCCATCAGTGACAGATTGGATTAAGAAAATGTGGCACATATACACCATGGAATACTATGCAGCCATCAAAAAGGATGAGTTTGCATCCTTTGTAGGGACATGGATGCAGCTGGAAACCATCATTCTTAGCAAACTATCACAAGAACAGAAAACCAAACACCGCATGTTCTCACTCATAGGTGGGAACTGAACAATAAGATCACTTAGACTCAGGAAGGGGAACATCACACACAGGGGCCTATCATGGGGAGGGGGGAGGGGGGAGGGACTGCATTGGGAGTTATACCTGATGTAAATGACGAGTTGATGGGTGCAGCACACCAACATGGCACAAGTATACATATGTAACAAACCTGCACGTTATGCACATGTACCCTACAACTTCAAGTATAATAATAATAAATTAATTAAAAAAAATAAAAAAAATAAAAAATAAAAAAAGCACAAAAAAACCAAAAACTGTAGTATTAAAACTTCTAATTATTGTAAAAATAAAATATTCCTTTAAACAAACAAACAAAAAAATAAGAAACTCACTCAACGATGTTGCTATTTGATTACTAGTATTGTTTTTGCCAAATTTGTGATCTGTATATGAGTACATGCTCAATAGATTTTTGTATACCCAAAACAACATAGAAGCATGGCACAGAATATGGGAAAATTTAATAGAGAATGTTCATGTTGGTGTATATTGCATCATAGAAGAATTTCAAAAAGAACAGCACCATGTAGAAAATGAATGTGAACATATTCTCCAAGGAGAGCCATTGCCCCAAAAGAAAAGAAGCAGCTGTTCATCATGATGCAAGACTTCAACATATAGTTAACGATTGTGAATGTCTGTCAGCTCTTGTGGACTATCTCTGTGCAATTGCCTGTAATCTATCCCTGTAATACACTTTTTCATATGTCAAATTTTCTTTTTAGTTTTTTCTTTTTTAGTTTTTTTCACTATTTTAAATTGTTAGCATTATTTTTTACAATTCACTATGCTATGTATTTCATCTTCGCATCATTTCCAATATTGAAGATATCAATTGTATGAGACTTTGCGAGAGTTCTAATTTATTTTATGCATTTTTGCAAATTTGACACCATGAAAATACATTATCCAAACGTTGACTTTGGTTTAAGCACTATGTGTGCATGTTGTTGTGCACGCATAGTACTTAAACCAAACTCTTCAGGTTGTGAGGAATTGTTGACAATTCCTTAGTAAATAAAGAGGTGTCCTTTTTGTACATGTGTATTTGTGACTGATAAAATTTCTCCTCATCTTGGCTTTTTGGGAAACTGCATGTGTGGTGGTGACCCACCTCAGTTTCTGATAGATCTTGCCAACCAGGTTGTTCATCACAGTATTTCAGATGATTGCAGTTATTATCCTGGGTGCACAAAATTACCAACCATGGTGATATGCATTTATACATTTCCCTTTTGACCTGTTTCTTTATAAATGCAATTTGTTTGCTCATAACTGTTATATCTGTGTGACAGTATATCTGAGTGTTTATGGTTGAACAATATGTATGTTATTATTGCCTATTGTATTGTGTAAAGTGGCTTGTGAAGTATCATATTTTTATATTTCTCAAATAAATCCCCTTTTATAATTGTAAATAAATATCTTTTAAAGAAAAAAAAAAAAGAAAAGGTGAGATTTCTTTCTGTCTTAATCTCTTTAATGACTGCTTGTGATGCCCATCACACCCTGTTTTAATGCTTATTCAATAACAAAACAGGTTGATTTCTCATACTTTTATAAAGAGATTTTCTAGGGTACCAGGAAATTTTGTTTTAATCATATTTCACCAACAATATCATTGGACCTCATAGACTTTCTCCGCACAGAGGATGTTTTGATGACAATTGTCAGTCAAGTTTTTCTCTCTCTAACTCTACAGTACTTTGCAGAGGACATCTCATTCTACAATCTGAGACCACACTCTCCCCATCAATGGACTTTTTCTATAAATGAATTCTTACCACCTTTCCGACAACAGCTTCCTTACATAAGTAACTGCTTCTATAGGTTATTTCTGCCTGTGCCTGAGTTAACTTTCTCTACCCAAAGGTCCTTCCCATAGCAGCTCTGGCTATGCCTTCTATCAGGTCTTTTCAACCCAGTGAACACATTTCTAGATCACCTCTGCCTGCTCATACCTGGTGGCAATTGTAGGTGACTTCTACATAATGGCTCTAGCCCACACTTTCAGGCAACTTTCAACATCATTGTTTTGTTTATTTGTTTGTTTCTGTGTGAGTCAATCTTTCTTTAAAGAGATTTGAATCTCTTTGAGTGGGCATCCTCTGTTTTCACCACTCTTACTAGTCTCCAAATAGTTGCTTCATTTTGCATTTGCTAATTTTGGATTTATTAGTGTACTTTCTTACCTCTTTTAGTAGCCGATCACTTTTGTCTAATTAAACATTCTTTATATTAAAATTCTCTTTTTCAAATTCCAAATGTGTTTTCTTTCTCTGAACTAGATCTAACTGATACAGAATTGACACTGAGGGAGATTCCAGGAGACAGTCTCTCCTGGATTACATTGGGCTTCCATGTAGTGCTGTGTTGCTTGCATATGATCACTAAGTAGCTAGCAATCCATAGTGTGTGGTGGTGTCTAATTTATTAAGTTATTACATGCAGTTGGTTGTTATAAATTTCTAACTGAAATAAGTGCCTTGGGAGCCCAAGAGTCCATTCTACTTGACTGTTATGGAAGTGATGATGGTAACTATCTGACTGTGGTATTATATGGATTCCTCTAACTGCACTGCAGTGCTTATAGAGAGAAAATGATAAGCTCAAGCTTGTAACTATCAGTTTACATTACAGTCTGAAAAATAAAACTAAAGTTTCCATGGCAGCCACAAAATAGTCTGTTATTTCTTGTATCCACAGAACCAATATTGCTAAAAATCAAACACGAAATTTAATGTGTGCAGCAAAATACAACATCAACTGAATTCACAGCCTTGCCAAGTTCTCATATAACAAATAGTGTATGGATTGGGAAACAGGAGGACTCTGAAACTTGAAATACTTGAAATGGAAACTTTAGATTCAGATAAAAGAAGAGATTTTGGACTCCTGGATTACTCTGTGCTTTCCTTATTATTGAAAGTATTTTTCCCTCTTGTTTCTCTTCACAGACTTGCTTACTGTACTTTAAAAGCCTGTGAAAGTTGTGTGTGTGTGTGTGTGTGTGTGTTTCTGGAGTAGATACTTTGTAAGGGGCAACATAATCACATACTATTACCATTAGACTCATAACATTAGTAATGAGTCTAATGCTACAGAAGCAATGTTATATCCTAGGTAGAACTGCAAGAGTAATTGCCATTATAAATGTATTTTTAAAAAATTTTGGTGATGGCATTTACTAAATTCCTTTAATGTCACCTTTTTTAGCCTGTGTAGAATCAGATGGCTGTTGAATAATAACTATGGATTATTTCAAAGTTAATCTGGTTTTAACTCCAGTTGAAACTGCTGTCTGGACATAGTATTGTTATTGGACAAATCATCACAGATCCTAGCACTTGGCATGCAGCTATTGACCTAACTAATATATATATAAACACATACAAATATATAAAATCTTTGCTCTCTCTCTATATATATATTTCATATCAATTTGCAAAGATTATTGGAAGCAATTTTTCTTTACCTAGTAAGACCAATAGTACAACTTCACAACTTTGCCTCAGGGCTGTGCTCTCTGCCATAATTTGATCTGCAAATCTTTATAGAATTCCACAAAACATTTTTTTTTTTTTTTTTTTTTTTGAGACGGAGTCTCGCGCTGTGTCACCTAGGCTGGAGTGCAGTGGCGCGATCTCGGCTCAGTAGAGACGGGGTTTCACCATGTTAGCCAGGATGGTCTCGATCTCCTGACCTCGTGATCCACCCGCCTCGGCCTCCCAAAGTGCTGGGATTACAGGCTTGAGCCACCGCGCCCGGCCTCCACAAAACATTATGATGCTCATTATTGACTGCATCATTTTGATTGAATTTTAAGAGAAAAAAGAGTTGGCCGGGCGCGGTGGCTCAAGCCTGTAATCCCAGCACTTTGGGAGGCCGAGACGGGCGGATCACAAGGTCAGGAGATCGAGACCATCCTGGCGAACCCGGTGAAACCCCGTCTCTACTAAAAAAAAAATACAAAAAACTAGCCGGGCGAGGTGGCGGGCGCCTGTAGTCCCAGCTACTCGGGAGGCTGAGGCAGGAGAATGGCGTGAACCCGGGAGGCGGAGCTTGCAGTGAGCTGAGATCCGGCCACTGCACTCCAGCCTGGGTGACAGAGCGAGACCCCGTCTCAAAAAAAAAAAAAAAGAGTCAAGAGTACTTGAGTGCCTCAGTATGACCTATGCAACTAGAAGAAGGATTGTAAAACTACAGCCTGCAGGCTAAATATTTTGTAAATAAAACTTTATTGGAACAAAGCCATGCTTGTTTCTTTCCATATTATCTATGGATACTTTGATATTGCAAAGTAGAGTGGTTGCAGCAGCACCACTCTGTGCAACAAATGTTAAAGTATTTATTATATTATCCTTTACAAAAGAAGTTTCCACCCTTTGAAATAGTGTTGAAAAATAAATACCATAAAACCTCAGAGGCCTGTTAGCTACATAAAATTCCTGGGTTTCAGTGGTCTGAAGCACATCTTTATAGTCAAGAAAAGTTTTTGTACCTGTCAATATAATACAGTAAGACTTTTGAGACTTCGACTCATCACAAAGTCACTCATGAGACCACCAATTGCAAGCAGCAACCAGAGCAAGAGAAGGCTCTGAAGCAAGTCCAAGCTGCAATGCAAGCTTTACTCTCAATTGAACATTATTTTCCAAACTATGTAATAATATTCAAAGTGTCCATGGCAAATAGATATGTTGTGTAGAGAATCAGTCAAGCCAAAAGAAAGAATATGTCTGGAAACCAGAAAATTCTCTGAAGGTGCCTCTTTGTACTTACATTATCAATAGTACAGATTAATGGAAAACTATAGCATCTAACAAAGAGAAAAATTTTGAGAAGCCAGACCATTCAAAAATCATTTATGTAACTCCACAAGGTAATAAACCTGGACAAGAAAAATACGGAATGGATAGAAGAAGAAATAAGTCATAAATATTAACCTTGACATCGTAATAACAACCTAAGAGCTTTTCTTATTTTCTCTTTGCTTGTTATATGTGTGTATACATGTAAAATGTTTTTATTTTCTGTACTTCTGTGCATTTTTATTTTAAAAACAATTTGTTAGAAGCTATCTTCACAAGTTAGCTTTATTATTTGCACCATATCTATGTTCAGTAGTTCACTGAGAAAAATTGAGGAGTAATTAACATAACTAGAGATGGATATAACGACTACTGAAAATATTAGCCTTCTCATTATTGGAAGAAGATGAAGCTATCTATACCTGAAAGAGGAATAGCTGTTTCTTGTTGGGTTTGAAGAATGCTACCTATGTCAGTTGAGTAGCCAACGGGTTAGATCACGCCAGTTATTTATTTAGTGTCTTTTTGCTCCAAATCTATCATTTTTGCCATTCTCTGTAATACTGAAAGTGGACCCATAAAATTTTTTGTTAGGCTTTGTTAATATGGAATTTTGGAATGCCACTGTAAGCCTTACTACAAAGAAACTATGCTCCTCTGCACTCCTGACTTCTTTCTCTTCCTCTATCCTGAACTAATATGCTTTAAGGAAAAAGATGATTAGAGTTGGAGCCAAAGACTCAGTGTCCACAGCAAAGACTGAAAATCATACACACCTCTTTGCATATACTGAGTAGCTTTGGAGAGAAGCACAAATAAAATATCTATCCCTCTGTTAGAGTCAGGCACTGAAGAAAATAATGCATACAGTGGTCCATTTCCAAGACAAAGTGCCTTGAATTGGCTTAGATCAGCAAACTACAGAAAAAACAGGGTGTATTAAGCCCCTGAATAGAAAACCAATGCCTGCTTGTGGGCTCTCCCCTTCCCCCACCCACCACACCTGAATGAAAAGCTTAGTCTAAGATAAAAGTTTCAAGCCTGCAAAATAGCTCATTTTGTCTGTTCTTATCAGTCTGCCCAGCTTCTTAAGTCATAAGTCAACTACTTGAAAAGTCCCTGAGCTAACTAGGATTAACTAGGATTGCAATACATTGTGGGCTGCAACAAAATGCAGCAAGAAAACCCTAAAAAGAATACCTAAAGCCCCTACCCAACAATCAATAAGCGACATCTGGAAAGATCGTGACCCCACAGTACTCACTCTATGAAGAATTGGGAAAGAGACCTGCACACTAGGGGATAAATTGCTTGTTAAAATTATGCTGGGTGTGCCTGCTCATCAGACGCCTGATCTTGCAAGACCATCATTAAAAGTCTAACTTTTGCTGTTTTCCGGACCTCTGAGTCCATTCTTTGGGTTTGGACAAGTGAGTTTGTTTCTCACAGGTGCCAAAGTCAAAATCCTGCCTTGAGTCATGGGGCAGAGGTGTCTGAATTAAATGGATGGGTTTTGGGCAAATTCACAGTAGAGAATGGAGCCTATCATGGTCTTGTGTTGGAGGCCCTTTATACCACACAAATATACTATTTTTGCTTCTACATTTGAGTGCATAATAGAATTCAATTAGTTAAATATTTGTACCCAAAGTGCCAGAGAGTATTTTCTTGATAATGAAGAGCTGAATGTAGAAAAGTGTTAGGGAGACAAACTCTCTTGGAATCCCTTTCCACCACCTTTGTTAAATCAGGAGGTACCATTAGTATCTTTACGTCTGCTCTCTGAAGATCTCACTTATAGATGATGCCAAGTCAGAAGCCTCAGTTTCATCAACCTGATTGCTTTGTTAGCAAACCTCTGCCAGCAGACAGAGGTGACAGTTTCTGACAAAATTCAGGGGCCTGTTCACCAAATAAATTTTCTTTGGATTATGTGAGAAGATTTACAAAGCTCTATCCCTCTGGCAGTCAAGGAAAAACTGCTGTCCCCTCAACTCCCCACAGGTAAAAAGGGAGGCCCAGAACCATATTGAAGTCAAGGACTGAAGACACTAAGTGCATCACTTGGGCATCCTTGTTTGTTTTTTTGGATATTTGCTAATTCATAAATCAGTATTTATTGAATAGGGTCCAAATCAACAGGCTTCATTGGAAAATATCCAGAAAGCTGTGGAGTCTATTGTTGGGGACTGCAACCCTGATGATATCTTGAGCTACAAGCCTGTGTGACTAATCATTTTGCTGATTAGAGCCTCTGGCAAAGGAAGATATACTCCACCTAAGGTGGCTCCTTTGGATTTTAGACCTGTCATTTCTCTAGCATGATTACCAGGTAAACTGTGTTTTATAAACAGCTATTCGCTTGCTACTGGGCTTTTGTAAAAAGAAAATGTCTGACTCCTAGAGAACTCTGAGTCTCTAATCTGATATTTTCGGGTGAGCCAACTCAGACTCTATGACTAACAAAGTGGGAAGTCCCAACAAACCTCATTTGTCAAACGTAAATGGTACATTTAAAAATGCAGCGTTCCTGGGCCCTACTCCATCACCACTTGATATTAAAAATTGGCAGCTAGTTCTTTGTGGGAACTGAAATCCTCATTCTACTCTCTGAAGAAAAATCTCCTAGCTAAATGGGGTCCACAATTCATAAAAGTTCCCCTAAATGCTTCAACCTGATTCACTCATGTTTCAACTAAACTGAAATTCAATGGTGATCCCCGAGCTGGTGATGCTTTTTAACCTCAGTGTCATTCATGAAGAACTGAATGGAGATATTTTTTTTCTCTGTTCAATGGGCAGGATTTAAGACTAATTTTTTTCATAGCACTGCCCAATACTCTCCTTGATGAATTTTGTTATACTTGTACTGACCTATGGAATATTGCTAATGGACTAGCTCTTTGGTCTTTTACTTCAGAAACTGTAGGTTGACATGTTAAATGCATCTCACTTTGGGGCCTATGAACTGTGGAAGCAAATTACAACTGCTGATTGTACTCTCTGGGTCACTCATGTAGAAGCCAGCAGTGAGAGCCCATTCTCTGATTATACCCACTACAATCAATCTGCTTATAGGGCCTGCACTGGTTTATTGCCCCCATCTACCTGCATCCATTTTTGTACCAGATGAGCAATACATCACCATTACAGATAGACACAAATTAAAGTACTACATGTTTGTTATGAGGCGGTGATCAGTACATGTCAAACTTGTAGCTTCTACTGAATTTGAGTAGTTCATCTCTGGGTTTTTTTTTTGTATTATTTTTTTTTTTTTTTACCATACTTTAAGTTCTAGGGTACATGTGCACAACGTGTGGGTTTGTTACATATGTATACTTGTGCCATGTTGGTGTGCTGCACCCATCAACTCGTCATTTAACATCAGGTATAACTCCCAATGTGATCCCTCCCACCTCCCCCCTCCCCATAATAGGCCCCGGTGTGTGACGTTCCCCTTCCAGAGTCCAAGTGATCTCATTGTTCAATTCCCACCTATGAGTGAGAACATGCGGTGTTTGGTTTTCTGTTCTTCCGATAGTTTGCTGAGAATGATGGTTTCCAGCTGCACCCATGTCCCTACAAAGGACACGAACTCATCCTTTTTGATGGCTGCATAGTATTCCATGGTGTATATGTGCCACATTTTCTTAATCCAGTCTGTCACTGATGGACATTTGGGTTGATTCCAAGTCTTTGTTATTGTGAATAGTGCCACAATAAACATACGTGTGCATGTGTCTTTATAGCAGCATGATTTATACTCATTTGAGTATATACCCAGTAATGGGATGGCTGGGTCATATGGTATTTCTAGTTCTAGATCCTTGAGGAATCGCCATACTGTTTTCCACAATGGTTGAACCAGTTTACAATCCCAACAATGTAAAAGTGTTCTTATTTCTCCACATCCTCTCCAGCACCTGTTGTTTCCTGACTTTTTAATGATTGCCATTCTAACTGGTGTGAGATGGTATCTCATTGTGGTTTTGATTTGCATTTCTCTGATGGCCAGTGATGACGAGCATTTTTTCATGTGCCTTTTGGGTGTATGCATGTCTTCTTTTGAGAAATGTCTGTTCATATCCTTTGTCCACTTTTTGATGGGGTTGTTTTGTTCTCGTAAATTTGTTTGAGTTCTTTGTAGGTTCTGGATATTAGCCCTTTGTCAGATGAGTAGATTGCATGGTACTGGTACCAAAACAGAGATATAGACCAATGGAACAGAACAGAGCCCTCAGAAATAATACCACACATTGACAACCATCTGATCTTTGACAAACCTGACAAAAACAAGAAATGGGGAAAGGATGCCCTGTTAAATAAATGGTGCTGAGAAAATTGGCTAGCCATAAGTAGAAAACTGAAACTGGATCTTTTCCTTACTCCTTATACTAAAATTAATTCAAGATGGATTACAGAGTTAAATGTTAGACCTAAAACCATAAAAACCCTAAAAGAAAACCTAGGTAATACCATTCAGGACATAGGCATGGGCAAGGACTTCATATCTAAAACACCAAAAGCAATGGCAACAAAAGCCAAAATTGACAAATGGGATCTAATTAAACTAAAGAGCTTCTGCATAGCTAAAGAAACTACCGTCAGAGTGAACAGGCAACCTAGAGAATGGGAGTTCATCTCTTAATAAGGAGGCCACATAACATGGGGTATGAGCTGTGCTCCTTTATGGAGGATTGATTGCCTCAAAATTCTGACTCCCTCTTGAGGCTGTCAGTGGCATTACACCAATATTTTGAAACTTCAAGTTACAGTGTTCTTTTTCCATCCTGATAAGTTAACTCTACTTTTATGGCCCTTAATACTAAATTGTGCTATGCTTTTGACGCTTCATACCATTTCCAAACTGCCAATGTGTGCCTTTTAATTCATAAGCACTCAAAATTATCAAAAAATTTGATGTTTTTTTCACAGTCTGCCTCATTCACAATTATGTAAATTTGCTGAGCATTAGAGCAACCTTCTCAAAAATTGACTCAAAAACATTTCTGACTCTAACTCCCTAATTTCCTCCAGGGACCTTAGTAATGCAGTTTGACCAACACATGCAACTATTCCTAGAAATGGATCTTAACCTATTTGCTACTTTTTAGTTAATCATGAAAAACTGTAAGTGGGTTCATACAGCCTTTTTGGAAAATTACGTTTTCTGATCTGCTATTTCTGGGCATAATTCTTCTCCCTCTAACCCTCTTTTAACATAAATTTCATGCTGGCCTGAGTTTTCAAATTTAATTCAAATTTAGTCACATGGTTTGCTTTTTTGGATGGGAATGATCTAGGATCATAAGGATAATGACCACTTGTTGAATATTCCAGTCAGTAAGTATCCCTACTCCAGGCCAAAGGGGGAAACATAATTAGTCTCTGTAAGTTTTATAAGAATGCCCTTTTTTCTCCCACACCTTGATAAAAAGTTGATGTGTGAGTATTAAAATATTGTCACCCCCGTTTTTCTTTAATCTTAGAAAGTATTCTTTCAGAAATAGAAAAGGATGGCCCTAGCTCCTGTACCTTCCATGTCAAATGCCTGACAATACCTCTGGATGCCCTTTCTACTCTTATTCTCATAACCCTTTCTCAACCTTTTCATGGGATGAATAAACGGCATTGGGTTGTTGATATGGGCATGTTCTGCAGAATGGGATAACTACCCTTAGGCATTTATTTTAAAAACAAGAACTACTCTCAATTATTCAACGGAATCAAGAGCCCCAAGATCTGCCATCCATCTGGAAGGTCATATTGTAGGCGTTGTCACCATGTTCCTCTTGGCAGTTGTAGGTACTACTTGGAGGCCCCTAATAATTGTAAACAATATTTTCTTTTTATTCACACCATGTGCTCCTGGAACTTTGTTTCTTACCTAGAATTAACCTTGAGGATTAATTCACTTCCTTCCTAAAACCATGGTGACATGTACCTTAATTAAAGGTGGCTATTAAAAAACTTGCAAATATTTGAGGAAACACCACAAGTAAATCAGTAGGATGATAAGTAGGACAATTTACCCATAATTACGCTAAAGTTAGTTTATTGATGAATTTCCTTTTGGGAAGTTATCCTGCTGCTTAGAGTCCTATGGATGATAGCCATAATTAAATTCTGTATGAGCCAATTGGAACAAAATTTGTCCCAGCCTCTATTGGTCAGATAAATTAGAATGTCCTAGAGCATTTTACACATGACAATTCAACTAAAGCCAAAATCATGTAGGGACAAGCAGTGAATATTTTTAGGAGATTCTTCAGTCTTTTGCAATTCTGTATGTCTAGTGAACAAAGGCCCGATGGTCTCTTGTTTTGGACTATCTTCTCTAGTGTGTTTATATACTGGACAGTCTTGGAAAATAGACATTGTATTTTATTCAGAACAAATGACAGGTTTCTTACTGTCTATTATTAAATACTCATTTTTTTATACTCAGGGTTTCTCTTCTGCAATGTAACAAAAGGCATATACAGGTATCTTGCCACAATGATTAGCATTATCCCTCTGGGACTTGGAGTCAAGAATAACCGAGGCAAATGTGCTGATGTTCTTTCTCCTTTTTGTGTCATCAGTAATAATGCCATTTATCTCTTACCTGCTAGTCTCACCACTTCAGTCCATGATATTGTGGAAAACTAGTATGTTGAGTTGCAAGTAGGATAGAATTCAGGCCCTTCACAGTTCTTTATATTTTCCTTTATCTTGCTGTATTTTATATTCTCCCTTATAATAATTTAAGACACACTACATTTTGCTCCTTTAATCTTATGTATTACCCTAAAACTAATTTAAATAGGGATTTTAATCTGTTTGATTGACTTCCATATTCTTAGTTCTTAGGAAAGAACCTGACATATAGTAAGTGATGTATAAATATATATTTGGTGAATGGGTGACTTCTGTATACAACAAATAAATAATAAATGTTATTCTTAATAACAAATAGAATATATATTCTCTCTATATAATATATATATAATATACATATAACCACCAGGACACAGTAACCTGCCTATATGCAAATAAACTCAAAATAGAAAGATAAATATAATCTAAAAATCACCATAATTAAAATTGAAATAAAATGGCCACAAACAAGAGCAGAGAATAATCACAACAATTATTTTAAAACACTTAGATCTAAATTTTAATGAAGTACTGAGTATCAAAACCTGTTAGACAAACCAAATTTAAATTAGAATTAGACTCCAGCTTGTTTTAAAATATATAAATATACAAATAAGCCTGACAATATTGGAAGTAGAAAAGCAAATCAGAAGTCTAGTAAAAGAACATGATAAATTTAAAGATAGTAGCTCCTCCATATTTCAAAGATCTCCACAAAAAAGTCTTAATGGGACTACTTCAGATTTTCCAGCAGTGTATATACCCCCAAGAGGAAGTTTGATTAATTTTTTCTGAGAGAATTAGCAAATCCACATGGCTATGAAAAATAAGCCACGATATCCTAAGCAGTGTTTCTCAGTAATATAATGAGGATTTGGTTTCCTTGGATTATACATTCATAATCGAGCAACCAAAATTCTTTTTTCCCAATTATTTAGATGAAGGACCAGAAGTGTTTTAACCTTCTTAAAATTCACTAGCATCAAATTCACACTGTGTTTCCTAAGAAGTCAAGAATGGCTAAATATTCAAGTATCTATTAATAAAATCTACTATTTTAACTGAATAAACACAAATAATAGAAAGATAAAAGTCAAGGTGGTGGAGCACACCTGTAGTCCCAGAGCCAGTCAGGAGGCTGAGGCAGAGGAATTGCTTAAATACGGGAGGTGGAGATTGCAGTGAGCTGAGATCGCCCTACCGCACTCCAACCTGGGTTACAGAGCGAGACTCCGTCTCAAAAACAAAACAAAACAAAACAAAAAACAAACAAACAAAAAAAAAAAAGGAAAAGAAAAATTGCTATATCCCAATCATTTTACATTATACTGGAAGCCATAGTTAATTCCATAAGGTAAGTAAAGAGAAATGAGAATCACAAGTATCAAAAAAAAAAAAGAAAAATATCATTTACAGAAAATATTATTGTCTATAGTATGTCAAAAGTATTTAAAAATAATTTTTATGGATAGAGAATAAGCATACAAAAGTAAAAGATGAATCATAAAATTGCAGTAACTAATTATAAATTACAATAAAATAAATATCCCATCAACCATAACAATAAGATATATATAAAAACAATTTAGAAAATATTGATGGATAAATTACAAATATTACTTTAAAGATAACCTAGCCAAATAACGAGCTTTCCAATGTTAATGGATAATAAAATTCAAAATTATAAACTGATTAATGTATTTTAAAAATCTATGATATATTAAAAAAAACAGTGAAAACTCCAATATTCTTCAAAACATTTAGAAACGAAAATGTATCCTAAAAGGAATAAAGGGAATAAAACCCACAAAGAAACAAGATAAATTTTATATTAAAAAATGGTGTGAAAGATTCTATAATGTTATTTATAGTCTGACTTCTGCTTTAAACAATATAGCAAACCACATGTTTTGAAACTCTTTGTTTATAAATACTAGTAATATTTGTATAAAGCAAATGTTGGTTAAGGCAAACACTCTTTAAGTTGCATACCTAAACAAATTAGAAAGAAAGAGGAATCTGCAGAGAGACCTAAAATAAAGTGATTGTTGAACTCAGAGCGTTAAGAAGCTCTGGGGAAATGTCTGTTCATATCCTTTGCCCACTTTTTGATGGGGTTGTTTGTTTTTTTCTTGTAAATTTGTTTGAGTTCTTTGTAGGTTCTGGATATTAGCCCTTTGTCAGATGAGTAGATTGCAAAAATTTTCTCCCATTCTGTAGGTTGCCTGTTCACTCTGATGGTAGTTTCTTTTGCTGTGCAGAAGCTCTTTAATTTAATGAGATCCCATTTGTCAATTTTGGCTTTTGCTGCCGTTGCTTTTGGTGTTTTAGACATGAAGTCTTTGCCCATGCCTATGTCCTGAATGGTACTACCTAGGTTTTCCTCTAGGATTTTTATGGTATTAGGTCTAACATTTAAGTCTCTAATCCATCTTGAATTAATTTTCGTATAAGGAGTAAGGAAAGGATCCAGTTTCAGCTTTCTACTTATGGCTAGCCAATTTTCCCAGCACCATTTATTAAATAGGGAATCCTTTCCCCATTTCTTGTTTCTCTCAGGTTTGTCAAAGATCAGATGGCTGTAGATGTGTGGTATTATTTCTGAGGACTCTGTTCTGTTCCATTGGTCTATATCTCTGTTTTGGTACCAGTACCATGCTGTCTTGGTTACTGTAGCCTTGTAGTATAGTTTGAAGTCAGGTAGCGTGATGCCTCCAGCTTTGTTCTTTTGACTTAGGATTGTCTTGGAGATGCGGGCTCTTTTTTGGTTCCATATGAACTTTAAAGCAGTTTTTTCCAATTCTGTGAAGAAACTCATTGGTAGCTTGATGGGGATGGCATTGAATCTATAAATTACCTTGGGCAGTATGGCCATTTTCACAATATTGATTCTTCCTATCCATGAGCATGGTATGTTCTTCCATTTGTTTGTGTCCTCTTTGATTTCACTGAGCAGTGGTTTGTAGTTCTCCTTGAAGAGGTCCTTTACATCCCTTGTAAGTTGGATTCCTAGGTATTTTATTCTCTTTGAAGCAGTGGTGAATGGAAGTTCATTCCTGATTTGGCTCTCTGTTTGTCTAGTGGGCAAAGGATATGAACAGACATTTCTCAAAAGAAGACATTCATACAGCCAACAGACACATGAAAAAATGCTCATCATCACTGGCCATCAGAGAAGTGCAAATCAAAACCACAATGAGATACCATCTCACACCAGTTAGAATGGCAATCATTAAAAAGTCAGGAAACAACAGGTGCTGGAGAGGATGTGGAGAAATAGGAACACTTTTACACTGTTGGTGGGATTGTAAACTAGTTCAACCATTATGGAAAACAGTATGGCGATTCCTCAAGGATCTAGAACTAGATGTACCATATGACCCAGCCATCCCATTACTGGGTATATACCCAAAGGATTATAAATTATGCTGCTATAAAGACACATGCACACGTATGTTTATTGCAGCACTATTCACAATAGCAAAGACTTGGAATCAACCCAAATGTCCATCAGTGACAGATTGGATTAAGAAAATGTGGCACATATACACCATGGAATACTATGCAGCCATAAAAAAGGATGAGTTTGAGTCCTTTGTAGGGACTTGGATGCAGCTGGAATCCATCATTCTTAGCAAACTATCACAAGAACAGAAAACCAAACACCGCATGTTCTCACTCATAGGTGGGAACTGAACAATGAGATCACTCGGACTCAGGAAGGGGAACATCACACACCGGGGCCTATCATGGGGAGGGGGGAGGGGGGAGGGATTGCATTGGGAGTTATACCTGATGTAAATGACGAGTTGATGGGTGCAGCACAGCAACATGGCACAAGTATACATATGTAACAAACCTGCACGTTATGCACATGTACCCTACAACTTAAAGTATAATAATAATAAATAAATAAAAAAAAAAAGTAAAAGCTTCAAAAAAAAATTAAATTTGAAGGCTGAATAAAGAAATATAATTCTTGATAAAACAAAACAGATAACATAGAAATTGTTTGGAATATAAAAATATATCATAAAAAAAGAAAAAAAAAAAAAGAAGCTCTGGGGATATGGTTCGTGTTGTGTACACTAGATTCTGCTTCTAATGGCTAAATGAAAGAGGAGGAAATAAAGCTTCTGGTCCATGTCAAGTGAAAAGGGAGGACTTTAAAACAACAATAGCAACAACAACAACAACAAAAACAGGTTTAAAAGACTACAAATATTTTAAAGAAAAGGTAAACTTGGGGAATAAAAACCACACATTTTCAGAGAAAAACTGTGAAACAACATGGCAGTGTGTGTGTGTGTGTGTGTGTGTGTGTGTGTGTGTATCAGTCTTAGAAAATAGGTATGGTGTCTATTTTCTACACATACCCCTGAGAATTCACAACCTTAATCTTTCCTTCATGAGGTTCTTTGTTTTGTTTTGTTTTGTTTTGTTTTTTCACTTGCATTTTCTTTATGATCCAGAAAGTAACTAAGTCATTGCCCAGGCTGGCCGTGAGCACTTACTGGAAGGACTACCTGTCTTTTCTGGAGTGATAGAATTTTTCTCAGTGGTCTGTTACACTCTTTCATAAGGTTTTAAGGGACATCAATAAATTATTGTAAGGACAAGAAACAATAGTATTTGTAAATTATCACTGACTTTTGATTCAATTTGAGAACAATGTTAATTCTGTTTTGCAAATAATTAAAGCATTCAAAGGAACATTGACACTAACTTTAATTCTTCATAACTAATAGATTAATGAACAACTTTAACCAAGTATAATGAAGAGAAAATGTTCAATTTATTGTTTATATTTGGTCTGTTTTGTTGAGGTTATGAATGGAAAGAGTTTCCAAGCTGAAAAGCACTTTTTCCATTGAAATAACGACATAGGCATCATGATATGTAAACCTATTTAATGTCACCCCTCTCCCCATCAGCTCTCTTTGCTACAAAGTTTACAAATGTGCTTACAAGTTATCAAAAACTCATCAAAAAATGCATTATTTAAGGCAGCAGCCTGTGAATTTGTAACCTGCTAGGGAAAATAAAAACAAACCAATGAAAGTCTTATTTATTTATTTATTTTGGCCTTCTATCAGTTTTTCTAACAAAACTAAAACCATCATTGCACTCTTAATTATTTTTCACTGTTTACATAACTGATTTACTGTCTGAGGCAGAGAGAAAGACACACACAGAATCTTCACTACGTTAAGGTCAGGTAATCAATTTCCTTTCCCAAAAGACAAAACTAATAGTACAGAGGATTATCGCTAAATACAAGCAGCTGCTTTTGTAAGACTGGAGCTTTTCTAGAGAATCCTGAAATAATGGAGTAGGTAGGAAACAGAATTCTATATATCTCGATATTTGAATTTGTAAAAGCCGCACAGGTGCTTTTTAACTTCAGATGAAATGAGGATTAATTTTGCTTTGATTCAAGTAATTGCTATTAAACATAAATGCATTTGAAGCAAAACATGGAGTGGTTATGGATCAAAGGACATTTCTTTTGTTCTGAATGTCATTAAGACTTTAACAAATTTAAGTCTAATTTTATACATTGAAGAATTTCAGGAGTTTACCTGTTATAAACCATTTAATGCCAGTTTTAACTCTGAATCTTGTTATCTCTAAATATGATCATTAAAATCCAACAGGTTATTATACCATACTTATTTAACAAAATTGATAATGACCCATGTATTATTCCCTTTTCATAAGTTCATGCAATGCTGTACATTCTGTAAAGACTGATTATAACATAAACAATTTCTAAATTTAATTAATGCTATAGATCAGTTTCATTTTATAAGGAAACTCACATGCAAGTTTATTTTTCTCTAAGGATTCTCTTTTAAAATCTATTGATGCAATGTAACTCATTAATATTTTAAATCCTCCTTAGTTTTAATTTTAGGCATAATACATGCAGGCAAATTATATATCTTTCCACGAAATATAAACAAATCAGTAATCTTAACATTTAAATTATTTTTAAGATATTTAGTCAATTAGCTTGACATCCCACAATTCAATTAATATTTCTATTGAAATACTTTCTTTTCTTAATATTCATCAGATTACATATTTCCTCTCTATCATTTCATAGCTCTAACTATTCAAACTGTTGTATCAATACTAGACAAACTCATTTCCACACTCTGTTTTATCATGTCCACTCTGTCTCTAGATAAATTTATTTACATGTCTTTTAAACCATCTGGTATCATCTATCAAAATGATGTTTTCTATTTGTAACAATCCAGATCCATATATTCAAATGCAATATTGCATTGTCCATCATACATATGTTCTTAGCCACCTTAAGATTAATATCTTCAGAATTGAACGAATGACTCATCTCCCGTCCTACCACTTCCCCATTCCAGTCTTACAACCTAACTTCTAACAATTTAGTGAAGCAATTTAGTCTGTGTTTAGAATTCCTGTCTCTTCATTTCAATAAATTTTATTTCATCTAATGAATTGGTTCTTCCTAAAAGCTAGGGGATTGATTATATTTGAATAATCTTATCTGTCCATTTTCTCCCTACTTTGGTATTCAAAATATTACCATTTTATACGTATCTAACATCTTGGATAAATATCACATACATCCACTATTTTTTCTAACCCCGTCACCATCTTAGTATAGCCACTATCATTGTGCACGACCTGAAGCCTCTACATGTCTCCCTTGTTCCATTCTTAGCACCAAAGTTCAGTGTCTAAATTTTCTCTGTAGTGATTTTTCAATAATCATAATACTGCAACCATTCTGTGATACAAACAACTCAATAATTTTCCATACCAATTAGGCAAATTCACAAAGTCTATATGTTTCCTCTTTGCCATTTTCTATACGTGCCTTACTTTCAGATCTAGTCTCTCTTGCTTCCACTTTTCCCTTCATTAAACTAGTTATATATTTTTTATTCCAATTCCTTGAACACAGTAAAATATTCATCACACCAAAGCAAGCATTCCTTCCTTTCCTTGGGATGCCCTTCCCATTGGTTACTGGGTTACCTTTCATAGCTTTTCATTTTTCAAATATACCTAATCTGAATCTCAATTCCAATTAGATATTTCTGTTATACTCATTAATTTTATCTTCAATTTGTCTTCACATTAACTAATCTACTTAACTATTATGTATGTATGTATGTATCCATCCATTCATTCATCTAGGTAGCTATTCTGTAGTACTTTGTTTAGATTCTCCATTAACAGTAAGCATTGTGAAGGGCTATCAGTGTTTTGTTTATCAGTATGTTCCCAGAGATTCTTCAAATGCTCCTGCATAATACATTAAGTATTTGTTGAATGAGTATAAAAAGCAATAAAAGATTGATGAATAATCAAATGAATGAGCAAACTATTTTTCTAATATCCAGCACATTTATACTACTAGTTATGCTTTGAAAGTTGAGGCGACAGCAAATATTTGATGCAGCTCCATATTTAATTCCATGATTACATAAGACATTAGGTTTAAATTGTAATAAAAATTACACAAAGCCATAATATTATCCTAAAAAATAAACTTTTGGTTTACCCTAAATTTGTGGACATTATTGTCTTATTTATTGCTAATAAAATTACAATATCCAACCAATTTGCATTATTTCCCAACAAGTTATTAGTATCTACTGAAAATAAGTAGGAATTTTCAGCATGCTTTTGGAAACTGAAATTTTCAGTTTTCAGCTTCACATAGTTACTGAGTGAACACTTTGTAATGTAACAAATTCAGAGAAAATACATACAAATGAATATTTTTGAACAATTATCTGGAGTTTTAAAAATAGTTTTCATATTTTTAATGCTTTCATAGCTTGCGAACTGTATTACAAAACTAACTGGTTACACATACTTTAAAACACTGAAAGTAGTTACGATCCCCACTCTCACAGTAAGATGCTATTATCCTATTAAACTGTAGGTTTACCCACATTTTAATACATGTTTGCTGATTTAATCATCATTGATAACAAATAAGTTCTAAGTACTCAGTAACCTATTCAAAAGTATTTACAGTGTTTGCTAAGTCAGCAGGAGACTTTGAAGATGTTTTCCCTCTCTACTTGGAGCAGCCACTTCTGCAAAAGTTGATAGCAGAGAATAATCAAATGTGCATTATACAACATCAGAAATGCAAATAGCACCACTTAAGTACTCTGCTTATAACATAGATCCCTGAAGAAAAGATGGAAAACAAATTGAAAGCCTTAATAATAAAGTATGATGGACCATCATTTATGATTTTATCATGTTCTTCCTAACATACAAATTTGCGCCAACTTAAATCCAACAAATAACGATTGAAAAGTATCAGTACCATGGTTCCCTGGCTTCAAGGAGCTTAAACCCAGAAGTGAGCCACAGAGTTGCATAACGGTACAGTACATGTAATACTGATTGCTCTCAGTGATATTTCAGCAGATTTTTCAAAAGGATACAGAAGGGGAGAAATTATAAAATTGCTGTAAAGGCGTAGCTAATTTAGAAGAAATAGCCTTTGAATTGAATTTGAAGAATGTGTACTGGATAAGTATGAATATGACCTAGGGCATCTTCAGAAATGCAGGACTATAGCCAAATGTCCAAAACATTAAAAATGTAAATAGCAAGAGGTCTCATGTAGCTACATTTTGAGAATCTACAAAATGCTAGTAGACAATAAAAGAAAAAAGGAAGATTAAAACCTGATCTTACATTTGTATTTTATATTAAAAGTTTGGGGCCACATTTTAGAGGAAATGAAAAATTATTGAATGCTTTAAAAGCAGTAAAGTTATTTTCAGATTTGTGTTGTACAGACATAACTTTATTCAAACCTGACTGTACTGCAAGATAAAATAGGTTCATTACCACTCAATTCACTGGTTTCACTAGACTTCATCACCCAGAAGCAGCTTACATGGTGAAACAGCCAAATACAAGTTTATTTAGGGAACATACACTTCAGAGTTTCTCTACCATGTTAGGATATATTCCTTAAATCAAAGTCTCTTTATAATGGCATCTCTGCCATAGACAAAGTTTACGGAAATGAAGGGAAAGAGGTGTGACTGGATTATCACACAGTTACAACTATCAATTCACTGGAGGAAATTCTGCTTTGAGTCCTGAGATTTTCAGGTCCTAGTGCCTGAGGGATGAATGCTTCTCTGAGAGAAGCAAATCACCTGTCTGATTAATTAGAAGCTGAGATTGTAACCTGCACATTTTGGGTTCTTCTTCCACTGACTCTGTAGCAGAGGAGAAGGTTGCTCTATTAACTTTCCAGAAAAAATTGGTTCACTTCCTCATAATAGGGAAAATATAATTTTTTCTATCCAATGTAACTCACTGGGGTGCTTTTTAGTTCTCCCTCACCAAAGGTCCTAATACAACACCTTCAGAAACTCAAGACAATACTCACAAGGGCTTACATAATGTGGAAGTGAACATTTGGGTTCCTCCACTAACAAAAGGGTCCTGTTCAGCTGAGATGGCTGCAGAAGTCAAAGGGAACACGTAGTAGGAAGAAGCTGAACATGTTTAGAATAGTAGGTCTTATGACTAAATATAAAAAGAAGACTATGGCAGTATGCTTTACACTAATAAATCATTTCATTTTACCAACCCTTTCCCACTGCCTTATATAAAGAATGCCGTGTACCTAGTAAGTAATTTAGGTTTTAGGAAGAAGTATAATCAAATTAATATCACCTATGATTACATAATAGATTATAAGAGACTGTATTGGGAATACAAGATTTTCACCTTAATAAAGAAAAGGAGTAGATGCTGAGGGCCAAAAGGGTGGGGAATGCAGATATCATGCATTTGCCTGTCCAGAATCACTCTCCACCATGCTACACGTTGCCTCTAGATGCTGAACTGTTTTGTATATATTATTTGGCTCCATTGCTTCCTTGCTTCCAGTTAGTGTAAGTCACACCTAAAGTCAGGCAGTAGATCTGAGGAAGGGAGGAGTGTAAGGATGTGTTATTAATTTCTTCAGTTTCTTTCCTTTAGGTTCACTTTGTGGTGGCAGAGTAAAGGCCATAGCTACTGGCAAATGACCTTCCCTAGCCTCCTCTTTCTGATTTTCATCAATTACATTATCTCCTTGCTCCTTCCAGCCTAGTGGTGGTAAGAGATCATCTTCCTTATATATCTTTCCCACTGTTGCTGGCCCTTGTGCTTTATGTCAAGGAGTTTTACTATACTTGTCTATAAGTTTTATGGGCTCTGTAAGTTTGTCCAAGACTGTTCTTACTAGTTTTTGGTTTGTTTCTTTATAAAATAATAAAATTGATTTGTATGATCTGTAAATTGAACAAGTTAGGATCATTAGATATTAAATTTTGTCTAATTTGTTGTGCTGCCAATAGTTAGTTAAGGGACTGGCAATCTGTTAAATCTCAATATATATCAACTGGAATTGTTTTTAGCCATAAAGTCTTCCTGTGTTCTTTTTTAAAAATTCAAAGTGTGACATGTAAATATGAATTTGATTCTGTGATACACTAATCTATATTTAAAAAATGTAGTTTACTTGCAGTTATATTTATCACAATGTGACTGAATTTAAACTAATATTTTTACCATAAATTATGTGGAAGAAATGTTTCATGATTTGCTGGTATTTCAAATTTGGAAACTAATATTATTAAATTGTGGAAGGTCCACAGAGAGTTATTCATTGTATTTGGTCTTTTATTTATATTATATTAATATATTAGACTTATTAGCCATGTTAATTTATCAAAGAATATTAAAGAGAAACTTTAAAAGAAATAAAAACAAAATATAAGTAAATATAATAGTTTGTAAAATCAACAAACATTATTTTTAAATAAAGCTCATCCAATGTCAGTTCTCAGTTATTATAAATATTATCTATACTTGTGGTGTCCTAAGTTCAATCTACTAATTAATCACTGTAAGTGTTGAGTTAGTTGAGTATATATTTAAAAAGAAAAACCGAAAGACATAAAAATGCTAATACATGCTGAAATAATATTTTGAAGTACCAATTTACTTTGCTTTCATTATAAAGTAGAGCTCTTTTTGTTGAAAAGTAAATCTCCAAATAACAAATTCTCTTTTAATTTTAAAATTATTTCAACATTATTTCTTAAAAGTTCAGCATTTAATTAAAAATAATTATTACTACGTACTCATGATAGCATTTCACGTATTTTCATAAATACGTTAATTTATATATAAAGAAAGTGTGCACCTTTAACATGTCTGTAATGTGTCCCAAATAAGACAGTGTTATTACATGTGCTTATATATACATAATCTGACACGTTTGCTCTTTTCTGTGACAAAATTTTATGACATCCCTCATTATCTATTATTGAATATAGTTTGTAGGCTAGAAATGAGTAAATAATTCAACAATCCATTTGTTCCTTCTGTAAATATGCAGGAGAAACTGCCTAGTTGTCCTTTTAGCTAGACACCATCACAAGCTTATAAACACTATGTTTTCACTTTTCTCTATTATTTCCCCAATGTGTAGTGTATGAAATTGGGCTGATATCACATGAGAAACAGAATAATCTGGACTGATATAATAAAGACATATGGTGAAAATATAAATTATTCTATTATTAAGTAGGGATATAAAATATACATGAAGAAATCTTTTATTATTTGATTTGAAAATAACTTTGTGTTGGTGTATATTGTGCATTTCTTTAACATCTCAAAGGCATTCTCTTTAAAACAAATTCCAAGAATGCTGTTCTGGCATATGTAATTCTGAAAGCTAATTTCCAAAACTACAGTCTTGCAAAATTCCGATCAGAAATATCTCTGAATAAAAGCAAATTGATGGGTGTATACTTTCCATGCAGTCCGAGATCAAATGAATTTGCTGCCGAGAATTGGAGGAACTTGCCTATTGTCATTTTTTTTGTTGTTCATATTGTTCTGTATTTGTAAGTTTTTGCTGTTTTCTGAAGGTGAGTTTCTTAGTGAAGTTTTTATAGAATTGGTCCTCTTGTTTCCCCATTATGCATATTATGTAACAGTCATAAACTTTTAGGCAAATTTTTATTTTTTATTTTTAAAATTTTCAACGATTTCATTCAGCTTTTCATTTCTGCCACAGAGCTATAATTCATACATTATTTTTAATTAACTGTTTGTCTCTTGGCCTAGCAATAGACCCTTAGAATTTCAACAGGTTCTGCACATAGTACACCATCAATACATTTAATAAATCAATAGACGACATTATTGCACGTATAGCTACTTGTCAAATAATTTGTATTACACATTGACTTGTATCATCCATCAAAAGTTTTGAGTCCTAATTCCAATACTCTGATGTTCCAGAAGCAACAACAAAAGCTATCTTTAGAAAACTATATGACTCACCAGAAGACCATTTTTTTTAACAATTCCATTTCCCCAGTGTAGTTATTTTGAATTCTTTAGAAGTTTATAGCATTCTTTTAATTTTAATTCATTCTCTTTCAGATTATGGAACTTCTAAAAATAATCAAAAGTTATTTTTTTATATGAATAAGGAATCTGTTACATTTTGGGGAGATTAACCTTTAATTTGCAATGATACTAGTAAGACCATCAAAATAAAAAAAATGTCTCAACTGACTGGGATTATTATTAGTATTTTTTGATAAAATGGAATGCAGCACTAAGATATTTCTGTTAACTCTCTCACCTTCTTATATCCCACAGGATTCATCCACGTTTGAATTTAATTTTTAAACCAATAGAAAAAACATATATAGATAGACTCTAGAGGAATGAGCAAAAAAAAAAAAAAAAAAGATGCACAGTAATTACATTCAAGCAAATTAACATATTCATCACCTAACATAGCTACATTTTATTTTCCTTTACTTTTGGTGGTAGCAGCACCTAAAATCTACTCCTTTAGCAAATACTCTACAAAACAATATTAACTACAGTCTCCATGCTGTATGTTAGATTTGTAGACTTATTCATTCTACAGAACTGAAAGTTTGTACCCTATTTCCCACTTCTTCCCACTTCATATCCTTTCCTCCTTCTGACAACCACTGCCCTACTATCAGGTTCTATATATTCATTTTTTTTTTAGATTCAGCACATAAATGAGATCATGCATCATTTTTCACTCTGTGCATGGTTTATTTCACTATTGCACTTAGCATAATGTTCTCCAGGCTCATCCATGTTGTTGCAAATGAATCTTTTTAAAGTTTTGATAATATTCCATGGTAAATACAGCAAAATTTATCTAGTCATTTATTGATGGTCACTTAGGTTGTTTTCACAACTTAGTTATTGTGAATGAACATGAGAGTGCAGATATCACTAGGGCATACTGAATTCATTTCCTTTGGGTATATACGCAGAAGAAAGATTGATGGCGGATATGGTAGTTCTATTTTTAAGATTTTTTTTGAGGAAACTTGATACTCTTTCCCAAAATGACTGGACCAATATACTTGGACATTTTCATGTCCTCTTTGGAAAAAAATGTGTCTACTCATGTTCTTTGCTCAATTTTTCCTTTCTTTATTTTTTAAAGTCATGGGGTTTTTATGTTATTCAGGCTGGCCTCAAACTCCTATACTCAAACTATCCTGCCGCAACCTCTGGAGTAGCTAGGGTTACACATGGGTGCCACTGTACTTGGGCACTTAGGTCCTTGACTCATTTTATTTATTTACTTATTTATTTTTGCTATTGTGTGTGTGAAGTCCTTTTATATCATAGATATTAATCCCTTATTAGATACAAGGTTTGCAAATACTTTCTCTTCATCCATATGTTGCCTTCTCATTTTATTGTTTCCTTTGCTGTGCAGAAGCTTTTTAGGTTAATATAGTCCCACTTGTTAATTTTTATTTTTATTGCCTGGGCTTTTGGTGTGATATCCAAAGTATCATTGCCAGCACCAGTGTCAGGGAGCTTTTCCTTTAGGTTTACTTCTAGAAGATTAATTTCAGGTCTTAAGTTTAGATCTTTAATTTACTTATAGTTGATTTTTGTGTATAGTATAAGTTTCATTCTTCTGCATTTGGATTTTCAGTCTTCCTATTTTGTTGGAGAGATTATTCTTTCCCCACTGTGACTTCTTGGCCACCTTTTGATAATTAATTGACTGTAAGTGCTTGAATTTATCTTATTCTTTAAGTGTACACTATGAGGACAAAGATAATAGACAAACCAAAAGTGACTTTCTACTAGCATTAAACTTTAAAGTGATCTTAATTCGTAGCTTTAGAAAAAGAAGCCTCCCCAAAACAAAAGATTGCATTATGAACAAAATGTACAATATTTTGTAACATTGTGTTTTTTAAATCATGTTGCAAATTAACAGAAAAACAATGAAGACCTAAAATAGATCTTTAACACATGTACAAATGAGCAAAATGGCATCTCAGTTTTTCTGCTAACTGCAAAGCACAGCAACATCACCACTGGTTCTGAAGAGTGAAGTTACAGTCTCCATTTCTTAAATGCTTTCTCAGTTGCTTATATAAAAAAAAAAAAAAAAAAAAAAAAAAAAAAAAATTCCTTACCCTATCACATTTACATGTACATCTTACAGCCACAATTCTGCCTCAGGCACATTCTGGTGTCAGAGGCTACCATCTGGTAGGTGGTTGTGTGTAGTAAATGAGTTTTAACAGAACCAGTTGTGCTGGTTTCCTCCAGAGGGAAGAACCCTAACTGAAAAGACTCAGTACAGCATTGCACTTTGCAGGAGAGTCTACCCTACCTATCTGCTATGTACTCAGTTACCACCAGCTGTTTTATGCACTCTTAGCTCCCCAGCTGAGACAATTAAAGGAACAGGATTTGGCATTCTATATAAATAGGAGATATGACTCTGGAGCTGTTTTCACATTGGTAGAACATAGGGCAAAAAACAAGGCTTTGCTCCAGAATAGACTTTTTAACCTTATGGGCAATGATCAAGAAATGAAAAAGACAGATGCTGAGATGATAATGAGGGGAGATATGAAAGTCTGGTTATCAGCAAAATATTGTAAATTAAATTAAGTATAGAGAAAGTAGTAGCATCCTTCCCTGTAAAACAGGCTAGCAGAGAAAATGCTAAATGTTTGGATGAGGATAGCAATTTGGGTATTTTGCATTGTGTGCTGCTTTTTCTGTACACTGTATCTAGCTAAGCATGAGTCATTATAGCTACATATCACTTCTGCTTATGTAATATATTGGGTTGTTGAGTCTGAAATCCTGTAAAATTAATAGCATGGGGGAAAGACATTTTTAAAATGATAAATGGGGTAAAGATGTGTTCTTTGGAGCTAGTGTTAGATTTTAAAACGTTATTTCCTAACTAAAGAAAACAAAGTGGTTGGTGATGTTTTAGTTGCAATCATGTTATACAATGAAGTTTCCACCTTTATAATTTTTTTTTTTCTGCATAGAAAATCTGTAAACAACACCAAGATACTAAATATTGTGCTCATTCATGTTGGCCTATTGCTTTTTTTCTTATTTAGTTTTAAATTTCCAATAATCAATATGCTATTTTTATAGGAAAATATAAAATAGAAATTAGAATTTTCCCTTTTCCATGTCACATAAAAACAGTGATTGAAATTGTTTTAAGAAGGCTTATAGGTTTGTTTCTAGAGCATAAATTGCATTAATATGCAGATAGTCCAAAAGCTGTATTTTCTACACTGTCTTCTAGTTCAAACACTAGTCTCCTATCAATAAATACTTACTTGATGGCTCAAAAAGACAAACATCTCAAAATTGAAAAAGGCAAAACAGGAATATTGATTCTGCCATCACTTAAATCTCCACGTTTCTCAATTTTGTAAAAGGCAATGCTAGCATTTAAATGTTTAAAGAAACACTAGCAGCAACTGTCAAACCTAATTGAATTTTGTTGCCCTTGATACTTAACTTTTCTCAATCACACACTCCCAAATTTATTTAATCAGAAAATATATTTTTAGTATGTTCAAACATATATGGACTCTGCCCATGTACTTATATATGTCCTATCATCCTAATAAAAGCCACCACCATCTCTCAAAGGGTTCACCATAATAAAGAAAAAAGAAAGGAAGGAAGAAAAGAAGGAAGAAACGAAGACAGGAAGGAGGATGAGAGAAATGAAAGTCAAAACTCCTTACTCTCTTTATGAAAGTCTTATTTGATCTGGTCCCAACCATAGATCCCATCACACTTTACTTTACTTACTATGATGATCCCAAATTGTAGCAGTAATTTTCAAACATGACAAATTTTTAGCAACTTAAGAGTGCAAAATAGGTATTCTGATTTCCTGGAATGTGTCTCTTCCTTTTTCTATGATTTCAAATTTCTGTTTAAATGTCATCTTTCTGCCTATCCAATCTAAATACATTTTAAAAATCACTATCTCAAAAGAAAATCACTATCACTTCACTTAATTCTCTACATAGCACTTAGTACTATCTCACATATGACACACATACACATGCACATGTTTATATATATAATTTGTCTGTATCTCCTTACTAACATATAAGCTCGTTAAAGCATCACATCAAGTGCTTTAATTGCATTAAGTACAAATGAATCCTGGCCATGTAAAACAGTGACTGATAAATAATATTCATTCAGTAATTACTTGTTGAATAAGTAAATGAATAAGATTGAAGATTAATTATTCTAATATTTTATAATTTTGTATAATTGGAGTAACCAGAGTAATTCCATTAAATTTCACTTTAAGTTTCAACTCAAGCCAACCATATCTGGAAGAGATTCTTTTTTCAAAAGAATATTGGAAAAATGTACTCATTTAACAACATTTTATAAATTCTAATACTGATGAATTATTTGAAACATACTTTATTGCATTCACTGAAACTAAGGTAGCTAAATTACATTCTCATAAATACAATGTATCAAAATATTTAAATATTTGCTTGAATATCCATATTATTAGCTTCTTACAACCTAAGTTGGTTTCAAAATCACTTTTGCTTTAATATTTTCTTTTGGCGGACATTCATCAAGTGATCTTATACATTGTACTAGCACATATTTTGCATTTATCAGAGTTCTATGTTTTCTCACATAGATTTGCAGGGCTAGAAACAACTAGAGATTAAATAGCAACGTGAAGGTATTGTAGAATAAAATGAAAAGTGGCCAACCACAAACAGAATCGATAAATTTAAATTATGTCACCTAAATGCAAACCACTAGGAAATATTCTAGTGTATCACAAACAGAAATTAATCCAAATATGTTCTTCTAGAAGATACTTGGCAAACATTAGATGTGATTTTCCTATGACTACCTGTCCTCATAAACTAAGTGTAAGTTTGAATTCTCTGCTCGCTATATTGCTTAGCTTTTTCTATCAGTGCAATGTCAATGAAATGTATTTAATGATATAAAGATGATGAACATTAATGAGTTATTTTATATAGTGCTCTCAATCTTTATTGATATAAAAATACATTAGTTCTAAAGCTTATCAGCAACTCAGGGCAATTATGTGGATCTTCTTAAAATTTTAAATGAAGTATTTCTGGCAGTTAGCACAGAGAAAATGATTTTTTAAGACATAGTGACAGCACTAAAAGACAAATCCCTTAATGCTATGAGAAAGCAACAGTGTGCATGTACTATTTTTTAAATGGCATTAATACTGTTAATCATTCTGATCTATCTTCATTGACCTTCACAGTTATACTATCTAAAGTTGTTATCCAATTCTTCAGTTAAATTTTGTTGCTGCGAGTTGCTCGAAAAGTAAGCTAGATGGTGCTAGAGAACACCATTCCGTTTACTATGTGATAATATTTATAACCTAATTCTTGTTGATAAGAACGATTGGAATTGTTGGGTCCCATTACATTGATATGAAATTTAGTATCAAACTATGAATTTAACATAAAGGATTTATAAAGATATCAAACTCAATACTGATACAAGATTAAGGGGAATTACATATTCATAAGCTTTACTAAAGTACAAGATATCACAATCCAAAAATTATAGAAAGGCTATAATAATTTTTTATGGCAAATAATTACCATCATTTTAATAAATCTACAGACTATGCATATTTTTATCCTTTTGGGATAACTTTTTTTTCTTGCAGATGTTAAAAATTGGGTGATATGATTTAAATTGATAAACTACAAATGAGCTATGCCAAATATCTATTTAGATCCTATCTAGAGCTCATCTTAATATTGCTGTTAACATAACTTACACTCATTTCCTTTTTTTTATTATTTTTATACTTTAAGTTCTAGGGCACATGTGCATAACCTGCAGTTTTGTTACATATGTATACTTGTGCCATGTTGGTGTGCTGCACCCATCAACTCGTCAGCACCCATCAACTCGTCATTTACATCAGGTATAACTCCCAATGCAATCCCTTCCCGCTCCCCTCTCCCCATGATAGGCCCCGGTGTGTGATGTTCCCCTTCCCGAGTCCAAGTGAAATCATTGTTCAGTTCCCACCTATGAGTGAGAACATGCGGTGTTTGGTTTTCTGTTCTTGTGATAGTTTGCTAAGAATGATGGTTTCCAGCTGCATCCATGTCCCTACAAAGGACACAAACTCATCCTTTTTTATTTAAAATGGCTGCATAGTATTCCAGGGTGTATATGTGCCACATTTTCTTAATCCAGTGTGTCACTGATGGACCTTTGGGTTGATTCCAAGTCTTTGCTATTGTGAATAGTGCCGCAATAAACATACGTGTGCAAGTGTCTTCATAGCAGTATGATTTATAATCCTTTGGGTATATACCCAGTAACGGGATGGCTGGGTCATATGGTACATCTAGTTCTAGATCTTTGAGGAATCGCCATACTGTTTTCCATTGGTTGAACCAGTTTACAATCCCACCAACAGTGTAAAAGTGTTCCTATTTCTCCACATCCTCTCCAGCACCTGTTGTTTCCTGACTTTTTAATGATTGCCATTCTAACTGGTGTGAGATGGTATCTCATTGTGGTTTTGATTTGCATTTCTCTGATGGCCAGTGATGATGAGCATTTTTTCATGTGTCTGTTGGCTGTATGAATGTCTTCTTTTGAGAAATGTCTGTTCATATCCTTTGCCCACATTTCGATGGGGTTGTTTGTTTTTTTCTTGTAAATTTATTTGAGTTCTTTGTAGGTTCTGGATATTAGCCCTTTGTCAGATGAGTAGATTGCAAAAATTTTCTCCCATTCTGTAGGTTGCCTGTTCACTCTGATGGTAGTTTCTTTTGCTGTGCAGAAGCTCTTTAGTTTAATTAGATCCCATTTGTCAATTTTGGCTTTTGCTGCCATTGCTTTTGGTGTTTTAGACAAGAAGTCTTTGCCCATGCCTATGTCCTGAATGGTACTACCTAGGTTTTCTTCTAGGATTTTTATGGTACTAGGTCTAACATTTAAGTCTCTAATCCATCTTGAATTAATTTTCGTATAAGGAGTAAGGAAAGGATCCAGTTTCAGCTTTCTACTTATGGCTAGCCAATTTTCCCAGCACCATTTATTAAATAGGGAATCCTTTCCCCATTTCTTGTTTCTCTCAGGTCTGTCAAAGATCAGATGGCTGTAGATGTGTGGTATTATTTCTGAGGACTCTGTTCTGTTCCATTGGTCTAGATCTCTGTTTTGGTACCAGTACCATGCTGTTTTGGTTACTGTAGCCTTGTAGTATAGTTTGAAGTCAGGTAGCGTGATGCCTCCAGCTTTGTTCTTTTGACTTAGGATTGTCTTGGAGATGCGGGCTCTTTTTTGGTTCCATATGAACTTTAAAGCAGTTTTTTCCAATTCTGTGAAGAAACTCATTGGTAGCTTGATGGGGATGGCATTGAATCTATAAATAACCTTGGGCAGTATGGCCATTTTTAAGATATTAATTCTTCCTCTCCATGTGCATGGTATGTTCTACCATTTGTTTGTGTCCTCTTTTATTTCACTGAGCAGTGGTTTGTAGTTCTCCTTGAAGAGGTCCTTTACATCCCTTGTAAGTTGGATTCCTAGGTATTTTATTCTTTTTGAAGCGATTGTGAATGGAAGTTCATTCATGATTTGGCTCTCTGTTTGTCTGTTACTGGTGTATAAGAATGCTTGTGATTTTTGCATATTAATTTTGTATCCTAAGACTTTGCTGAAGTTGCCTATCAGCTTAAGGAGATTTTGGGCTGAGACAATGGGGTTTTCTAAATATACAATCATATCATCTGCAAAGAGGCACAATTTGACTTCTTCTTTTCCTAACTGAATACCCTTGATTTCTTTCTCTTGCCTGATTGCCCTAGCCAGAACTTCCAACACTATGTTGAATAGGAGTGGTGAGAGAGGGCATCCCTGTCTTGTGCCAGTTTTCAAAGGGAATTTTTCCAGTTTTTGCCCATTCAGTATGATATTGGCTGTGGGTTTGTCATAAATAGCTCTTATTATTTTGAGGTACATTCCATCGATACCGAATTTATTGAGCGTTTTTAGCATGAAGGGCTGTTGAATTTTGTCAAAAGCCTTTTCTGCATCTATTGAGATAATCATGTGGTTCTTGTCTTTGGTTCTGTTTATATGCTGGATTATGTTTATTGATTTGCGAATGTTGAACCAGCCTTGCATCCCAGGGATGAAGCCCACTTGATCATGGTGGATAAGCTTTTTGATGTGTTGCTGAATCTGGTTTGCCAGTATTTTATTGAGGATTTTTGCATCGATGTTCATCAGGGATATTGGTCTAAAATTCTCTTTTTTTGTTGTGTCTCCGCCAGGCTTTGGTATCAGGATGATGCTGGCCTCATAAAATGAGTTAGGGAGGATTCTCTCTTTTTCTATTCATTGGAATAGTTTCAGAAGGAATGCTACCAGCTCCTCCTTGTACCTCTGGTAGAATTCAGCTGTGAATCCATCTGGTCCTGGACTTTTTTTCCGTTGGTAGGCTATTAATTATTGCCTCAATTTCAGAGCCTGCTATTGGTCTATTCAGGGATTCAACTTCTTCCTGGTTTAGTCTTGGAAGAGTGTAAGTGTCCAGGAAATTATCCATTTCTTCTAGGTTTTCTAGTTTATTTGCATAGAGGTGTTTATCATATTCTCTGATGGTAATTTGTATTTCTGTGGGGTCGGTGGTGATATCCCATTTATCATTTTTAATTGAGTCTATTTGATTCTTCTCTCTTTTCTTGTTAGTCTTGCTACCGGTCTATGAATTTTGTTGATCTTTTCAAAAAACCAACTCCTGGATTCATTGATTTTTTGGAGGGTTTTTTGTGTCTCTATCTCCTTCAGTTCTGCTCTGATTTTAGTTATTTCTTGCCTTCTGCTAGCTTTCGAATGTGTTTGCTCTTGTTTCTCTACTTCAATTGTGATGTTAGAGTGTCAATTTTAGATCTTTCCAGCTTTCTCTTGTGGACATTTAGTGCTATAAATTTCCCTCTACACACTGCTTTAAATGTGTCCCAGAGATTCTGGTATGTTGTTGGAAACCACATGGATGCAGCTGGAAACCATCATTCTTAGCAAACTATCACAAGAACAGAAAACCAAACACCGCATGTTCTCACTCATAGGTGGGAACTGAACAATGAGATCACTTGGACTCAGGAAGGGGAACATCACACACCGGGGCCTATCATGGGGAGGGGAGAGGGGGGAGGGATTGCATTGGGAGTTATACCTAATGTAAATGACGAGTTGATGGGTGTGGCACACCAACATGGCACAAGTATACATATGTAACCAACCTGCTCGTTATGCACATGCACCCTACAACATAAAGTATAATAATAATAAATAAATTAAAAAAAAAAGAAATAACAAATACTGGAGGTGATGCATCTACTAAATACTCTGACTTGTTCATTATATATTCTATGCATGTAACAAAATATCACATGCACCCACGAAAATATGCAGACATTATGTATCGATATAAAATATTTTAAAAATTAAAAAAAAAATGTTGAATATTGGCCCCCACTCTCTTCTGGCTTGGAGAGTTTCTGCCGAGAGATCTGCTGTTAATCTGATGGGCTTCCCTTTGTGGGTAACCTGACCTTTCTCTCTGGCTGCCCTTAAGATTTTTTCCTTCATTTCAACTTTGGTGAATCTGGCAATTATGTGTCTTGGAGTTGCTCTTCTCAAGGAGTATCTTTGTGGCGTTCTCTGTATTTCCTGAATTTGAATGTTGGCCTGCACTACTAGGTTGGGGAAGTTCTCCTGGATGATATCCTGAAGAGTGTTTTCCAACTTGGTTCCATTTTCCCCCTCACTTTCAGGCACACCAATCAGATGTAGATTTGGTCTTTTTACATAATCCCATACTTCTTGCAGGCTTTGTTCATTCCTTTTTCTTCTTTTTTCTTTTGGTTTCTCTTCTCGCTTCATTTCATTCATTTAATCCTTAATCGCTGATACTCTTTCTTCCAGTTGATCAAGTCGGTTACTGAAGCTTGTGCATTTGTCACGTATTTCTCGTGTCATGGTTTTCATCTCTGTCATTTCGTTTATGAGCTTCTCTGCATTAATTACTCTAGCTATCAATTCTTCCACTTTTTTTTTCAAGATTTTTAGTTTCTTTGCGCTGGGTACATAATTCCTCCTTTAGTTGTGAGAAGTTTGATGGACTGAAGTCTTCTTCTCTCATCTCTTCAAAGTCATTCTCCGTCCAGCTTTGATCCATTGCTGGCGATGAGCTGCGCTCCTTTGCCGGGGGAGATGTGCTCTTATTTTTTGAATTTCCAGCTTTTCTGCCCTGCTTTTTCCCCATCTTTGTGGTTTTATCTGCCTCTGGTCTTTGATGATGGTGATGTACTGATGGGGTTTTGGTGTAGGTGTCCTTCCTGTTTGATAGTTTTCCTTCTAACAGTCAGGACCCTCAGCTGTAGGTCTGTTGGAGATTGCTTGAGGTCCACTCCAGACCTGTTTGCCTGGGTATCAGCAGCAGAGGCTGCAGAAGATAGAATATCGCTGAACCGTGAGTGTACCTGTCTGATTCTTACTTTGGAAGCTTCCTCTCAGGGGTGTACTCCACCCTGTGAGGTGTGGGGTGTCAGACTGCCCCTCGTGGGGGATGTCTCCCAATTAGGTACTCAGGGGTCAGGGACCCACTTGAACAGGCAGTCTGTCCCTTCTCAGATCTCAATCTCCGTGTTGGGAGATCCACTGCTCTCTTCAAAGCTGTCAGACAGAGTCGTTTGCATCTGCAGAGGTTTCTGCTGCTTTTGCTGTTGTTTAGTTGTGCCCTGTCCCCAGAGGTGGAGTCTACAGAGAAAGGCAGGTTTCCTTGAGCTGCTGTGAGCTCCACCCAGTTCGAGCTTCCCAGCAGCTTTGTTTACCTACTTAAGCCTCAGCAATGGTGGGCGCCCCTCCCCCAGCCTCGCTGCTGACTTGAGGTTAGATCGCAGACTGCTGTGCTAGCAATGAGGGAGGCTCCGTGGGCGTGGGACCCTCCCGGCCAGGTGTGGGATACAATCTCCTGGTGTGCCCGTTTGCTTAAAGCGCAGTATTGGGGTGGGAGTTACCCGATTTTCCAGGTGTTGTGTGGCTCAGTTCCCCTGGCTAGGAAAAGAGATTCCCTTCCCCCTTGCGCTTCCCAGGTGAGGTGATGCCTCGCCCTGCTTCAGGTCTTGCTGGTCGGGCCACAGCAGCTGACCAGCACCGATTGTCCGGCACTCCCGAATGAGATGAATCCAGTACCTCAGTTGAAAATCCAGAAATCACCTGTCTTCTGTGTCGTTCAAGCTGGGAGTTGGAGACTGGAGCTGTTCCTATTCGGCCATCTTGCTCCGCCCCCTCCCACACTCATTTCTTAATGAAAACTGATGTTCAAATTAAAAATACCTTTTTTTTAAACAAAAGGAGTCCCTTTTGGTTTAAATCAAATTTGTGTCAAGAAACTTATCAATTCAAAGTTTATATTCAGAGTTCTGCCTATGAAACCTTCTCCCTTACGTATTTTATATATCATTTATAATGTCATTAAGTTTTCTTTCATTATCTAATAAGAAAAATTTCCAAAGTATGGTGCAAATAAAAATTAGAAAATTTTTTACAGGTTGGTGTATTTAGTTTACCAGGGCTGCCATACAAAATGCCACAGGCTGGATGCCTTAAGCGACAGAAATGAATTTTTCCACTTCTCCAAAGGGTAGAAATCCAAGATCAAAGTATTGCCAGGATTGGTTTCTAGGGAGACCACATGTTTTGGCTTGTAGGTATCTTCTCATTGTGTCCCTCCGTGGCCTTTTTTTCTGATGACACAGAGAGCTCTCTGGAGTCTCATCCATGTCTTATAAAGACACCCATCCTGTGGGATTAGGATCCCACCCACATGACCTCATTTAACCTCCTTAAAGGCTCTATCTCCATATACAGTTACATTAACTGTTAGAGGTTCCATATGTGAATTTATCACAATTCAGTCGAGAATGTCATCCTTGAGTCCTGATGTTAGGACTGATGTTTAATCTCTCTTGTGCCACACGGAGCTCTTACTTACTCAGGCTCAACTGGTCTCTACCAGTCAACATGGATTTCCAGCAAAATTTCTTCTCTGGAGGGTCATGGACTATACACAGCTTCCTTTCTTGTGTTCTTGTACTACTTTCTGATCTTAATGGCAGGCCTATTAGGACCTATCCATTTTGTTAGCATGTTGCTGTCCTTGCAGAACTGAGAAAACCTTTCTCTTTGGCAGTGCTCTTAATTCTTTCTTTCCAATGATAATTTCTCATGTACTTCTAATCCAAGGCATGGGATACCCTGTAGTCCAGATGCCATGTGGGCACACAGGGCTTTCCAAACTACATCTTGAGAAACATGAAGAAAGCTACATTGCACAAGAAGTTTCCCAAGCCTAGTGAATGATTCAACTGCCCTTTAATCTGAATTATGATCCTACAGTGAAGACAACCAACATAATTCTTGTTGACCATTTGCCTGTATTCTCACTCCTTGCTTCTTTCCTTTTCCTACACAAACTTAAGGGCATTATATTTCCTCTTCAAAGGTTGGCTTTTTCTTTAGTCATTATTTCTTTCTTCCCTGGGCTATTGTTTATTTGAAACCATATTCCCTTTTCCCAGACACTGAGACTCCTTTGCTCATCTTTGTTGGAAAATATACCTGGTAAAAAATAAGGGTTGTCAAGAAGGGAAGTAAAGTATGGTGCAGATGGTGGATCCAAAATATATTATGTTGAATAATCCTAAAATATAGCATAGCAGACAATCACTACTAAATGTTTGCTCTATTTTTTTCATTAATGTAAATTTTAGCCCTATTCAATTTTAATTGAATACATTATGCTAAATTTTCTCATAATACTCTTATCTTACTATTTTTATGTTTTATTGTAATATCTGGTCTTACCAAATTTCTCACTACTTAGATTAACATTTTTAGAGGATAAAAACTAAGTAGATCCTGCATACTTTTTCTTGTATTGTTAAATTTTTCTTTTGAAATAATTACAGGTTCATAGGAAGTTTTAAAAATGTACAGGGGGGTGTCTTCTACCCTTCACCCAGTGTCCCGCAGTGGTACCACATTGCATAATTACGTATAATGCCAAAACAAGGGAATTAATATTTGTTCTATAGAGCTTATTTACATTTCATCAGTTTTTACACATATTACTGCGCATATGTAGTGCAATGCAATTTTACACATGTATAGATGTATGCATTCACCACCACAATTGAAAATAAAGGACTATTCCATTACCTCAGGGATCTCTTATGCTATATCTTTATGGCCAAACTCACCCTTCTCTTAAGAGATGTCCCAATCTCGGCCGGGCGCGGTGGCTCAAGCCTGTAATCCCAGCGCTTTGGGAGGCCGAGATGGGCGGATCACGAGGTCAGGAGATTGAGACCATCCTGGCTAACATGGTGAAACCCCGTCTCTACTAAAAAATACAAAAACCTAGCTGGGCGAGGTGGCGGGCGCCTGTAGTCCCAGCTACTCGGGAGGCTGAGGCAGGAGAATGGCGTAAACCCGGGAGGTGGAGCTTGCAGTGAGCCGAGATCGCGCCACTGCACTCCAGCCTGGGCGACAGAGCGAGACCCCATCTCAAAAAAAAAAAAAAAAAAAAAGAGATGTCCCAATCTCTTAACTCCTGGCAACTACTAATTTGTTATTCATGTCTACAATTGCAGTATTAGAAGAACATATATAAATCTAATTACATAATATGTAACTGTTTGTGATTTTCTTTTTTCAATAAATTTAACTCTCCAGAGATTCATTCATGTGATGAAATGCATCAATAGTGTGTTCCTTTTTACTGGTGAGTAGTATTCCTTGGTATGTATGTGGAGTTTGTTTAACCTTTAGCCATTTAAGGACATCCAGGTTGTTTCAAAGTTTTTGCCATTATTAATAAAGCTTCTATGAAAGTTGTTGTACAAGTTTTTGTGGGAACACATGGTTTTATTTCTCCTAGATAAGTGATAAAGGGTGTAACTGCCAGGTCATAGTCTGAATGCATAGAGTTTTAAAAAACTGCCAAACTGCTTTTCGGAGTGGTTGAACCGTTTTCCATTTTCACAACCAACAAATGCATAATCAACTTTCTCCTCACCATTACCATCATCTGCGTTTGTTGTACATTTTTAAATTCAGACATTCTGATAGGTATCTCATAGTTTTATTTTCACTTCTTAATGGTGTTGAACATATGGTCACTGATCATTATTTTTAATAACAGACACTGCTACAATGTTTCACATATTGTTTTTGTTGCAAATATAATATAATACATCTATTAAATGAGTGATACATCTTCCACCCCATGTAAAAAGATATGTTATTTTATACTCACCGGATCAACCTTGGATGGTGTTATATAATCCTCTGAAGATGGCCTTGGATCAGAAAAAAACTGCATGCAAGTTCCTTTAAAGAATGCTATAAAAGTAACAGTTGATCATCAGCATCAGAAGTCAAAAGTCTATGTGCTGGTTTTGAAGTTAGTGAGAAGTTGTGTTTGTAAACATACAGGTTAATGGTGTATGCCACATTCTCAACTAGTCTATCAACTGGGTTTGGGAGAGGGTCACTGATACAGGGAATTAAGGAAGGAAGATTTTTCTCTAAGAATAACATTTTTTTACTATAGATAATGTGAGCCCTATTCTTTTGCGACTTTTTGGTACAGGAAATTAGAAATTAAACTTTTGGTTACTTAGGAATATTCTTACTTAAACTTTGCATAGAACATTTTAGCAACAGATACATAACAGTAATGTGTAGTACTTGAAAAAGGAAGAGATGAAGAATAAATGAGAGGATTATCAATTTTATTTAGTTATATTGAAATTTTAACCTAATGAAAGAACGTATATGTACTATGTAATATGGTTCTTAAACCACAGAGAAATACTGTACTTTTGGCTGATCTTATGCTTCTTCGAGTTTTTGAAATTCAATACTAGGAATTTTTCAGAAATAGGAGTTTATAGCTAGTTTCCACAGTCTCCTTCTGAATTCTCTACATGAAGGGACAGATGAATAAACTGACAGCATTTCTTATTGTGTTTGACAGGTAACCAAAGCTGTTTGCAGGGGCCAAAATGTGAATGAATCACACACATACAAATATACAAGTGAATTGTAAAGTGCAATAAATTGAGAGCGGATGGATCAGTTCTGGTGGTAAGATCATAAGAAAATCATCTTCTTAGAGTTGAAGCTGTTGTTTTTTCATTCAAAGCATGCATCACAGATCATCCCAGAAGTTTAAAATCAAATATCCAGATTAGGCTGGGTGAAATGTTAATCATGTAAAGTAAAACTGAAGGATTTAAGTTTCACACTGCAGTATGCACCATGTGCATGTTAAATATTGGAAGTTGAAATTCCATCTAACTAATTGACAAATATATTGAATAAATTTTACATTAAGGGATATATAATTATAGTGACATCCTCAAATGCTGATTTACTTACTGAAAAGCTGTTTAGCAAAATGAACTCTGATAGTGGAGTGAATCTTACTGGAGATCAACTCTATAGCATACTTTTTCTTTTATATCTTTCACTTATCCACACATCTTTATTTTAAAAATAATGTCATAATGCATATGCATCAATCTTTCTAAAAAATAAGAAGTTGTGTAATTCTATAGTAAACTACAGTGTTCATATAAATATTTTACATAATATAAGCTCTTCTAAGATGCTGAATACTGTAACAGGAAACATAACCATGTTCTGAAGTGCCATCCAACAGACCAAGTACACTTGAGCAATGAAAACTCAATTAGGTAATTGCAATGATAAATCAGGAAACTATAGACTATATTATTTACTGGCTATTTTAGTTTAGAATCAAGTAGTAGAAAGCAGAACTGATCGAGCTCCCTATATGCTTTTAGGCTGAGACTGGTTAATGTGGCTCATGTAACAGAAAAATTAATTGAGAATTCTCCTTTCACCTTTAAGGTATTTCCTTACAGATAATGGAAGAAAATTGAGTAGCATTATAAATCAGAGCTTTTCTAATTGCATTTAAATCCAACTGCATTCAATGAATATCTTCTTCTTGTAGAGGATAGAAAATTATTCCATAAATTGTTTCACAGATTGAAAAATGTGAGACAACAGTGTTTTGATTTAATGTTGTTCCCTCTCCATAAACCTGAAATTCACTTTATCTCTTTGGGGGAATATATATTATGTTCACATGAAAAAATTAAAAGTCTAATTGACCACTCAATTATAGAAGCACACAGTGTAATCATTCTTAAAATAAACACTTTGGTTTGCACACTTCCCTTCCTTAAATGGTTATCTTAATTGTTATTGTTTTAGAAATTCCTTTTGAACTTGAATGGGAGGCAGGATTCTAAGGTGGCTGCAAACTTTCTACTCCATAGTATACATACCTTAGTTAGATTGAGAGGTGAAGCCAGCTGGGCTTCTAGGTCGGGTGGGGACTTCCATAACTTTTTGTCTAGCTAAAGGATTGTAAATGCACCAATCAGTGCTCTGTGTCTAGCTAAAGGATTATAAACACACCAACCAGCACTCTGTAAAAATGCACCAATCAGCACTCGGTTAAATGGAGCAATCAGCACTCTGTCAAATGGACCAATAAGCAGGATGCGGGTGGGGCAAAATAAGGGAATAAAAGCTCGCCACCCCAGCCAGCAGCAGCGACACTCTGGTCCCTTTCTGTGGTGTGGAAGCTTTGTTCTTTCGCTCATTACAGTGAATCTTGCTGCTGCTCACACTTTAGGTCTGTACCACCCTTAAGAGCTGTAACATTCACCACGAAGGTCCACAGCTTCATTCTTGAAGTCAGTGAGGCCACGAATCCACTGAAAGGAATAAACTCCAGCACACCTGAATGTCTGAAGGCATAAACTCTGGACACACCATCTTTAAGAGCTGTAACGCTCATCGCGAAGGTCTGCAGCTTCATTCTTGGTCAGTGAGACCAAGAACCTATGGGAAGGAATACATTCCAGGCACAAGATTACATTACATGATGAAAGTAAATAGATTTTGCAGATACATTTAAGATCTCTTATTCATTGACTTTGAGATAACCAACAGGGAAATTATCCTGGATGATTTTCATAAGCATGTAAGCAGGTAGTAAGCAAGTGAACCCAGTAAAAGAGAACCCAGTAAAAGCTTGGTCTTTGGGGAAAGACCAAGCTTGGAAATAAACAGCAAACTATTATGTTGTGAAGAGGATCGTGTGCCAAGGAATAACAAGTAGTTTCCAGAAGCTGAGGACCTCAGTCCTACAACTTCATGAATTTTCAATAGCCAGTGAAGTTGGCAGAAAACCTTGGGCCTCAGATTATATTACCACCCTGGCTGATACCTTGACTGACCCATTGTGAAGACCATGAGCAGATGATTCAGTCAATCCACATCCAAGATTCCATCCCACCAATAAAATTTGTGTTATTTTATTAAATAGCAAAGATAATGATATGGTTATGCTATGTCCCCACCCAAATCACATCTTGAATTGTAACTCCCACAATTTCAACGTGGGGTGGGAGGAACCTGGTGGAAGGTAGTTGAATCATGGGGGAGGATCTTTCTCATGCTGTTTCCGTGATACTGAATAAGTCTCATGAGATCTGATGCTTTTAAAAATGGGAATTTCCCTGCACAAGTCCTCTTCTGTTTTCTGCCGCCTTGTGAGGCATGACTTTAACTTTCTACCACGATTGTAAGGCCTCCCCAGCCATGTGGAACTGTAAGTTCACTAAACCTCTTTCTTTTGTAAATTGCCCAGGCTTGGGTATGTCTTTATCAGCAGTGTAAAAACGGACTAATACAGATGATGTGTTAGTCTGTCCTCAGACTGCTATAAAGACGTTACCCCAGACTGAAAGAGGTTCAGTTGACTCACAGTTCTGCATGGCTGGGGAGGCCTCAGGAAAATTACAATCACAGTGGAAGGCGAAGGGGAAGCAGGCATCTTATCCCAAGGTGGCAGAAGAGTTAGTGAAGAGGGAATTGCCATAGACTTTAAAACAAAGCAAAAACAAAAACCGGAGTCTCACTCTGCACTCTGTCACCCAGGCTGGAGTGCAGAGGCGCGATCTTGGATCACTGCAAGTTCCACCTCCTGGGTTCACACTGTTCTCCTGCCTCAGTCTCCTGAGTAGTTGGGACTACAGCAACCCTTCTCCACACCCGGCTACTTTTTTAGTAGAGACGGGTCTTCTCCGTGTTAGTCATGATGGTCTCGATCTCCTGAACTCGTGATCCACTCACCTTGGCCTCCCAAAGTGCTGGGATTACAGTCGTGAGTCACCATGCCCAGCCTGCCACAGACTTTTAAACCATCAGATCGCATGAAAACGCCTTTATTATGAGAACAGCATGGGAGAATCTGCCCATATGATCCAATCACCTCCCACCAGATCCCTCCCTGGACACCTGGATATTACAATTCAAGATGAGATTTGGGTGGGGAGCAGAGCCGAACTATGTCAGATAACTAATACGACTCTTCCATTAAAAGCAGGATGATATTAATAAATCAAATCTTTCTATCTCAGGGATTTCAATAGGACATTCCAGAACTAGGCCATTGTTGATAAAAATACAAACATTCTGGTGCATTTTTAAAACTCTGAATAAAATAGAGATTTACAAGTTTTTTTTTTTCTTGGAAATTAAACTGCATTAACTTTAATACTCTTGTATTAAATAAGGGTCAGAAATCTGGAACATAAGTTAAAATGATTTTTCAGTTTGGTGGTCTGTATAGATAGATTTACTCTAAATTTCTTCTGGAATATGTTAATATTCTTAAATATAAACCAAAAATTTATCCATTGAGTGTATACACAAAGCATGGAATCCAGAAGCAAATGCTACTTTCAGAAGCAGAAAAAGGGAGAACATTCAGCCACTCATGAATGTGTAAATCACCTTTAACTAGATACTTATATATTTGACTGAATAATGGTAATAAGGAATTTCCAAACTCACTGGAAATAAACTAACAACGTAAAAACAGTGAACTGCGGCTGGTGAAGTGGTGCTTTATTAATCAGTTAAAGCATTATTTTTGTTCCACATGCCACTTCTTAACCTTTCCACTTACCTCAAAAATTAACATATTCATCCTCATTAGAGAAATGTTTTGCCAGATAATATTTGATTTTATGTAACTGAAATAGCATAAATACATTATATATTTTTTATTTCAAAACAGAACAGGCCAGGCGCGGTGGCTTATGCCTATAATGCCTGTAATTATGCCTGTAATTATGAGAGCGGAGGCGTGTAGATCATGAGGTCAGGAGATTGAGGCCATCCTGGCCAACATGGAGAAATCCCGTCTCCACTAAAAATACAAAAATTAGCTGGGTGTGGTGGCATGTGCCTGTAATCCCAGCTACTCCGGAGGCTGAGGCACGAGAATCACTTGAACCCAGGAGGCAGAGGTTGCAGTGAGCCGAGATCGCACCACTGCACTCCAGTTTGGCAACAGAGCGAGGCTCTATCACAAAAAAACAAAACAAAACAAAACAAAAAAACTTTATATTGTTGGCAGTTACTATGTATTCTCAGATAAGGGCCAGAAGAGAAAACTAAAGGAAAAGTAAAAATTTTACTTAAACTGTGTATATGCATTTCATAATTTGAAGGCATAAGAAAGTCACTAGAAGAAGGCAAAAATTGAGGTACATTTCCTTTTCAAAAAATTACTGTGTATGTTTAAGGTATATAACATGGTGATACGGGATACATACACATAGATAGTAGAAGTGTTGCTACAGTGAAACAAATGAACATTTATTATCTCACAGTTACCAATTTATTTTTGTTTTTGTAGCAAGAGAAGCTAAAATCACATTTAGTATGAATTCCATATATGGTACAATTCTATAACCTTTATGTCTCTTGATGGACATTAGATCTCTAGACTTATTCATCCCACATACCTGCTACTTTGTATCGTTTGAACCACGTATCTCCATTCCCTCCCTCTACTCTATCCCTGGTAACTACTGTTTTGTTCTCTCTGTCTCTCTGTATATTTGAGCTTTAAAATTATATTCAACATATAAGTGTGATAGTGCAATAGTTTTCTTTCTGTATCTAGCATATTTTACTTAGCATACTGTTCTCAAGATTGGTCTAGGTGGTGGCAAGTGCCAAAACTGTGCTCCCTTTTAGGGCTGATTAAATTCCGTGTACATATGTACCACTGTTTCTTTATCCATTCACCTGTCATTGAATATTTAGGTTGTTTCTGTATCTTGGCTACTGTAAATAATGTTGCAAACAACAAGGGAGTTCAGGTATCTTGATGAGGTGGTGATTTCATTTTCTTTTGGTGCATGTTCAGAGGAGGAATGGCTGGGTCACATGGTAGTTCTATTTTTAATTTCTGCAGAAATCACCACACTGTTTTTTATAATGACGGTAAGTACATTCCCAACAACAGAGTATGAGTTCCCTTTTCTCCACACCCTTGGCAACATTTGTTATCTTTTGATTTTTATTAGCCATCTAGTTGGTGTGAGGTAGTATCTCATAGTAGTTTTATTTTGCATTTTTCTGATGATTAGTGATGTTAAGCACCTTTTCATATAACTGTTGGCACTTCTTATTCTTCCTTGGAGAAATGTCTACTCAGGTCTTCTGCTCATTTTTTAATTGGGTTATTTATTTTCCCACTTATGAGATGCATGACTTCCTCATAAATTTTGAATATTAACTCCCTTCTTAGATGTGTGGTTTGCAAATATATTTTCCCATCCATAGGCTGCTGTCTCATTTCCTCATGTTGTATGGAAGCTTTCAGTTTGGAGTACTTCTATTTATTTTTTCCTTTTTGGCCTGAGCTTTTTGCCAAAGCTTTTCCCTTGTGAGTTATTCTAGAAGTTTTTAGTTTCTGTTCTTATATTAGGGGTCTTTTATCCATTTTGAGTTGCTTTTGTGTATGCTAAAATGGTCAAATTTCATTCCTTTGGATGTAGAAATTTCATTTTCTCAGCACTATTTATTGAAGAGGCTATCATTTCTCCATTGTGTTTTCCTGGGGCCCTTGTCAAAAATCAGTTGACCATATATGTTTGGATTCACTTCTGAGCTCTCTTCCAATTCACTTCTGAGCTTTATTCCAATGGTGTGTCAGTTTTTTTAATGCCAGTATATTATTTTGATTAATATAGCTTTATAATACAATTTTAAATAAGTTAAATGTGATGTCTCAAACTTTGTTTATATTTCTCAGAATTGTTTTGGCTACTGGGGATCTTGTATGATTCCATAGATGTTTTAAGTTTTTTTTTTTTTTCTATTTCTGTGAAGAATGTGATTAGAACTTTGATAGGCAATGCATTGAGTCTGTATAGATTCCCTTTGCAGTATGGACAATTTAGCAATATTATTTTTTCTGAACTATGTTCATAAAATATCTTTACTTTTTTGTGTCTTCATCAATTTCTTTTTATCAATGTTTATAATTTTCAGTGTGCAAATATTTTATCTCCTTAAATTTCTTATTCTTGGGTATTTATTATTTTGATGCTATAAGAAATGGGATATTAAAATTTATTTTTCAATATACTCATTTTCAATTAGCACATTAAAATGCTGCTAATTTCGTGTATTGATTTTGTGTTCTGAAACTTTACTGAATTAATTTCTCACTTCTAATGGTTATCTGTGAAATATTTGGGGTTTTAAAATATAAGATCATGTTATCTGCAAATAAAAACTATTACACTTTTTCCTTTCTAATTTGGAGGGTTTATTATTACTTTTCCTTTCTGATTGCTTTTGCTAGTACTTAGAGTCTATAGATAGACATGATAAGAGTGGGTATCCTTGCCTTCGATCAAAGTTTAGTGGAAAAGTTTTCAACTTACCCCCACTGATTATAACATTAGCTGTGGGTTTTTTATAAATGGTTTTATTATGTTGAGGAACTTTCTTTTTTATGCCTAAAATGTTGAGAGTTTTTATTAAGAAATGGTGTTTACCTCTCTAAATTTGTCAACATCAATTGAAATGATCATGTGTTTTTTAATCTTTCATTTTGCTAATGTGGTACATCACATTTATTGATTTACATATTTTAAGCCAGTCTTGCATGCCAGAGACAAATCCCACTTGGTCATGATGTGTTATTGGAACATGTTTGCTCCTCTTTTTTATTGGAGATGTTCGTATTTATGCTCATCAAAGGAATTCGGCTGTAGTTTCTTGTGATGTTTTTGCCTGGTTTTGGTATCAAGGTGATGTTCACCTCATAAAATATTTTTGCAGTATTTCTGACACATCTGTTTTTTGGAAGAGTATAAGTAGTACGGGTATTAATTCTTTGAATTTTGGTAGAATGACACTGTAAAGTCATCTGGAGCTGAATTTTTCATTTTTGGGGAAGTTTTTGATTAAGGCTTCAATTTATTTCTTTGTATTTGTTTGTTCACTCTTTCTATTTTTTCCCTGATTTACTCTTAGTAGGTTGTATTCTGTTGGAATTTATCCATTTCCTCTAGGTTATCCAATTTGTTGGCATGTAATTATTCATAATATTCCCTTAATATTATCTCATTTCTGTGGTGTCTGCTTTAATTTCTTCATGTTTATTTTTCATTTATTGGAGACTTTTTTTTTTTAACTTAAGACTACCTAAAAGTTTGCCAATTTTGTTTATTTAAAAAAAAATCAACCATTTTATGGATTACTTCTGTAGTTTTTCTGTTCTCCATTTGATTTATTTTTGTTCTGATTTGTAATTATTTTCTTCTATCTGCTACTTTTGGGGTTTGCTTTTATTTCTTCATTCCTTGAGAAATAATGTTAGACTATATATTTGGGAACTTCTTCTTTTCTAATGTATGCATTTATTCCTATAAAATTCCTTCTTAGAATTGCATATGCTATATTTCATAGGTTGTAGTATGCTTTGTTTCCATTGTTATTTGTCTCAAGATATTTTTAATCCCCTTTTGATTTCTTCTTTGATCCATTGGTTGTTTAGGAGAATGCCATTTAATTTTTACAAATTCCATATTTGTGAATTTTATTATTATTGGGGATGTTTGTATATAATCACAAATTCCATATTTGTGAATTTTCTAAAATCCTTCTATCATTGATTTCTAGTTTCATAACATTGTCATATGAAATGATATGGATATGATTTCAGTCTTACTTGTTTTGTGAACTAAGATATGATCTAGCCTGGAGAATGTTTCATGTGCACTGATAAAAAAGGTATATTCTCTTGCTGTTGGATGAAAAGTTCTATGTTGCTAGGTCCATTTGGCCAAAAGTGTAATTCAAGTCCAGTATGTAATTTCCATTAATATTTGCTTTACATATTTAGATGTTGCAACATTTAGTGTATATACATATATATAAATACACTAAATATATATATATTTACAGTAATCATGTCCTCCTGATTAAACGTCCCCTTGATAATTAAATAATAACCTTTTCTGTTGCCTGTGATAATTTTTGACTTGAAGTCTGTTTTGTCAGATATAGGGATAGCCATCACTCCTCTCTTTCGGTTATCATTTGTAGGACATCTTTTTTCACTCTGTCACTTCCAACCTATATGTGTCCCTAAAGCTTTCTTGTGAATGTCATATAGGTGAGCCTTTTTAAAAATCCATTCAGCCACTTTATGTCTTTTGATTAGAAAATTTAGTCCATTGAGAGTTAAGGTTATTATTTATAAGTAAGGACTGAATATTTTGTTGTTTTCTCATTCTTTTATAGTTCATTTGTTCCCTTTTATCTCTCTTGTCTACTTTTGTGACTTAATAGTATTCTGTAGTGTTAAATTTTTATTTCTATAACCCAAATACTTTCTGTAGATTTTTTGTTTTGTTTTGTGTTTTTCAAGAGGCTTACATAAAATATCTTATAATTATTATCTATTCTAAATAGATAATATTTATTGCATTAAAAATTCTAAAATGTTATCCTCCCCACAAGTTACATTTTTGATACCAAAATTTACATATTTTTATATTGCATGTCCTTATCTTTCACAATTTTGACTTTTCCTTCACAGTAGAGGTATGTATGATTTACCACACCACCATTACAGTATTAGAGTATTCTGGACTTGACTACCTCTAACAGTGAGCTTTATATTTTCATATGAATTCATGATAGTAATGATTGTTTCCACTTGAATAACTTCTTTAAGCATTTCTTGTAAGGCAAGTCCAGTGGTAATGAATTCTCTCAGCTTTTACTTGTCTGCAAAAGTCTTCATTTTTACTTCATTTCTGAAGTACAGATTTGCTTGCTATAATATTCTAGGTTGACAGTTTTTTTTTTTTCTTTCAGTGCTTTGAATATGTCATTCCATTCTTTCCTGGCCTGCAAGATTTCTACTGAGAAATCTTCAAATAGTCTCATGGATATTTCCTTATATGTTATTTGACACTTTTCTCTTGCTGTTTTAAAAACTTTTATTGTTTTTGACTTTTGACATTTGACATTTGATTTGAATTTCGACATTTGACATTTAACATGCCTCAAAGAAGACATCTTTGCTTCAAATCTGTTTGAGAATCTTTGAGTTTCCCAGTTCTGGATGTCCATATCTCTCCCCAAACTTTGGCAGTTTTCAGAATTTATTTTATTAATAAGCTTTCTGTCACTACTCTTTTCTTTCTAAAACATTCACAATATGAGTACCTTTTCACTTAACGGGATCCCATAAGTCCTGTAGGCTGGATTAATTCTTCTTTTTCTTTTTATTTTCTTTTTGACTGCATCTCTAATGAAATAAAGGTCATTTCATTTGACCTATATTCAACTTCATAGTTATTCCTTTTGCTTAACCTAGTCTGCTGTTGAAATGGTCAGTTGTATTTTTTATTTTATTGATTGAATTATTCAGCTCCAACATTTCTGTTTGAGAATTATTTATGATATCTCTTTGTTGAATTTCTCATCTAAATTGCAATTTGTTTTCCTGATTTCATTGTATTTTCTATTTTTATTCTTTTGTGTGTCACTGAGTTCCCTTAAGATCATTATTTTGAATTCCTTTTCAGGCAAATTGTGTAAATTTCTGTTGTTTTGTGGTCAGTTACTAAAGAATTGCCATGTAATTTTAATGGTATAATATTTCTTTACCTTTTCATGCTTTTTATGTACTTACATTGATGTCTGTGCATCTGATGGTGCAGTCACCTCTTGCAAACTTCACAGAGTTGTTTTTGTAGAGGAAGATTTTTAACTGTGCAAAGGTCTGAGGGTGTAGTTGGGCAAGGTCTGGTGGTTCTGGTTCTCTGTGGGAGCAGTGATATAGTCTTCATGCAGCTCTTTCCGTTGTGATCAACATTAACTGTTGATAGCTCTGTGGCATAGACTGCGGGAATTTTTGGCAGTGATGTATGCTGTGTAAGTTATTAGGGCCAGGGCTTTAGGGATCCCCTTGTTCTTGTATTCTTCCAAGTGACAGTAATAGCTAAAGGGATCTTTCTTGGTGCTGAGTCTGACAGGACACATAGGAAGCCACAGCAGTACTGAGATTCACTGCACAGGTGTTTGAAATGGCTCTGAAGCCAGGGTCCAGGCCTCAGATTCCTGTTAAACCACTGTAGCACTTGGGACTTCAAGCCAGGTTTACTCTTCAAGGCAAGAATGGATGTAGTTCTCCCTCTAAGCTAGAATCTGTTGCTCTGGGGCACACTCCAACAGCTCAAGCCCAGTGGGTAGGATGTAGCATTGGCTCTAACATGGGGGGCAGGAAGCAGCATTGAAATGGCTATAGGTGAGGAGTGCTTTGGAGTCTCAGGTCTCAAGGAACAGGACAAAGTTGAAATTTGGGACCCAGAACCAATAGAGCACAGTGATATGTTCTGTGGGGCTGAAGTTCCATGTAGTGATGTGTCTGGATGCTGATATGGTGGGACACAGCAGTTGTTTAAACTTTGTTTGAGTGAAGCAGCAGTGAGGACACAGGAATGGTTAAGATGTGGGGCAGGGACCAGCACAGAAATGATTACACTCCCTGAAAATGATGGGTACCTCAGCATCTCAGACTGTGGGTACCTACTCCAGTTTCAGGCAGGTGGGGCACAGTGGTTGTTCAGCCTAGAAGGCAGAGTGGCACAGCTCAGACAAGGATTTCCTGGAACCCCTGCCACCATATCTGTTCAGTCCCAGGAAAGGCAGCTACATGGGTCAACAGAGCTTTTGCATCCCTGGGAGTGGGTGCTGCCTCATTGGTGGCATGGAAATAGAGGTATTGTTTGTCTCAGGGTATCAGATGACTGAGGTTCCTAGAGGCAGAGTACTGCAGCAGCTCTGGCACTAGGGCTTACAACTGCTCTGGTGTACTGGAGGCCTGTGATCCTGGCGGGGCTGGAATATTTTCTTGGCTGTGGCACTAGGTTCATGACTGGGCTGGAAATTTGAGACTCTGGGTCTTCAGAGGTGGGCACCTCTTCAGCTTTTCTCTAAGGTTAGGGTTTGTCAGCAACTCATTTATGGGGTGGAAGAGATCTGTGTTAGCTTGGCCCTAGTGGGTAATAGCACTGCTTGAGGATGGAGTGCTACTGGGTAAGCTTGGTGCAGTGGGTTTAACCTCAGGGATGGAGGGATGAAATGACTACTCACTCCTCAAGCAGGACACACTCTAGTAGTGATTTTGGTTCTAAGATGATGCAGTACAATAGCAGCACGGGTCACAAAAACTCAGAGTGCAGTGTGGCTGCTTCTCTGAAGGTAACTCAACTTGTAGACTCCAGGAAGCTCCCTCAGCTGGGCCCAAAGCATGTGAGAACTGTAGGATTCTTCAGTAGCAAAGAATTCAGATATCCATGATTGTGATATGGGTTTCTGTGGTCCTTTTCTTCACATTTTCTTCACATTTTCTTCACAGAAGAAAGGTCCTTTTCTTCACAGTACCTTCTGGTTCTGAGCTGATTCCCACTGGGGAGACAAAGTGGGAGAAGCAAGGTGATCCTTCTCCTTCTCTATACAGTCATCCTGGTTTCTGTTCTCTATAGGATTTCTGCTGTATCTTTGTTGTTCTCTGGCACTACTGTTTTTCTTGGTCAAATGTAGTTATTTGTTGTTTTGGGTTGTCTTGCAGAGGGAAGAGCACTAGGGGCTTCCAATTGGCCACCTTGCTGACATCCCCTGTTGAATTCCATCTTTGAAGAAAAAGGATCATACTAGGTGAGATCCTAATTTAGTGGACTTTGCCTAGAATGCCACTGGGAACATACCACAAACAGAAGGGGGCAGCCTTATTGGGTTGAGTCAGAGTTGAGCACAATGGCGTCAGAATGGAAGTGGGAAGAGGAATGCATCAGAAATAGTTCTCCTCCTCACTTAGAACACATAAAGTGATCCCTCTTTTGATAGATTTCTCACTAGTGGTCCAAAAACAATTTTGTCAAGATAAAGTCATCTGCAGCTTTATGCTTCTTATCCCATTCTTGTTACAACTGAATTGTCCTCCTTGAATCTTTTCTGAACATATTCTCCCATCACACAACCTGTTTGTATGATGAACCTTTCACCTAGGTAGTGCTTCCTTATTTTTCAACTTTCAGCATATCTTTCATTTCCTTGGGAAATCTTTCTCCGACAACCCGACAAGTCTACCTCTTTTATAATATTAAGTGACTCTCATTAATACACATCAGAATTTTTAATTTAACTTTGATAGTTTTTGATGAATGTCTATGTCTTTTGCTATCCTATAAATTCTTAACATGGACTTGCATATAAGTGCTAAATTACTATCTCATAGATGTTTCTCTGCCATTTTAGTATTGCTCTATGTGCATGCTAATTTTATAATCATAAGAAAAATAAAGAATACATATTTTAAGACTCACTGTAAAAAATTAGAATATGTAGAATATTTCTGGACCATAATAAGAAAGCCTGTGAAGTAGGTGGTTATGAATTTAGAAAAGAACTCATTTGATCTGTTACAAAGTTTTATCCATTAGATCTCATTTTCCTTGGTGATAGCATGGAGAAAAGCAGACAAGCGAGACCATTAGAAATAGAGTTCCTCCATCAGGTACACCAAAAAATTTAATGTAGTATGCTATAAGTAATGTATTATGGCTATAAAGTTAATGATAGCCAAAGGCCTAATTAAACATCTTGCAAGGCCAATACTACCTGCTATTTAATGGTACATGGTAACAAGGCCTAGGGGATTTTCCAGATCTCCATGGGAACTAGAGCTGGGGACTTTCCAATGACCCCCCAGAATGGAACTTTATTGACCCCCATAGCAACCAGGACTGGGGATTGTTGGGTCTTTATAACAGGATCTAAAAATGGTCTTTGCCCTGCAGAAAAGGCCACTTTAGCACAGACATAACTTTCATAAACCTTAAAACAAAACTTAGCTTTACGAGAATAGCTTAAGCTTACTTTATGAAATAAATAGCTGGTAACTGACCTAGACTAAATATAGGTATAAGAAATGAAGAAGGGTCTTGCAAACTCTGAGAATGGTCTCCATATGGTGATCCTCCTGGTCAGTCAGTCATCCGGCCCATGTTACCGGCTTGCTCCTGCTATCTGTCTTGTAACAGTGCTTCCAAAATGTTCACTGCTTGAACATCAGGCAGTGTCTATGACTCATCTTTACTGCAAATCAGACAGAAGGGCAGAAACTATTCCTGGAGAAGTTGGCCAACTAGGACCACTTGAGACTCCCAAACATGGCAGTTAGAAAGAGCTGGAGTTTATCTTGTCTTTTTCTCAAAGTTTTGTTAAAACAATCATAATGCAGTATTACATCAATTTTCTATACTCTTCTGCTCATATAAAATCATAATCACAAACAATTGATTTATTTTTACAAATTACTACTCTATAAAGAAACATACAAATACAACATTTGCTTTTTTTCTTATAGAGTGATATAAAATTGATTTGTTTTTGCCACACATATGTATTACATAGTGCTTATTGGTGCAAATGTTAAAAATCATGGATTTGCCAAAAATATTACTTTGAAGAGACACTATTAACTATCCAATCCAAATTTTATTTAGTTCTACAAGGCTGGTATTGAAGAAAATAAGAATAGTTTACATAAGCAAATTTAAGTGTAGTTAATCGTAAATACCGACTAGCCATTAAACAAGACCTTTTCAGTCATTACATTTCCTGTTAATTTACAGAGCCAGCTTCTAAGCTTTCTAAGAAACCTCCACAGATGCTAGTGTGTACTCTGCAAACTAGTAAACTTCCAGACAATGGAATTCTTAGGTATTTGAGGTTTCTAATTCAAGAAGACTAACTTCATTCATTAGTTCCACAATCAACAGAGAATCCTTGGGTTCATGTCATAGTTAATGAAAACCTACAATTTCCAGAAAAGAAAATACATTTACTTAGTCACATCATTACAGAGCCATACACCAAAGCTTAGGCGTGTGCATGACCTGTGGGAAATCTCATATTGCCATGATGCTAAATCACATTGATACAAGCTTTATGAAAACAGTCTACTGTTTTAGACCTTAAATATTTATAATGGAAATGTGTATTTTAAACATAAGTATTCTTTAACTCTCCTTACAATGTTATAATTTGAAGTTCAGGTATATTCTTAGTTTTTATCTTCTTACTCTTAACCAGGAGCTATAAATTACAATTTTCAGGAATTCTTAACCAATATCTTTAAAGCAAAAGAAAAACACATTCTGTTTATTGCATGGCTTCCACCTACTTAAAAAGACAAAATTCAAAATATTTTCATTTATTAAAAAAATATTTAACCTGATCACCATACCTAACAGATGCTGGTGATGAGAACATATGGTTTATCCATAATACCTAAATTTAAACCTTAAAACCCTGCTGTTTGTCTCAATTTATTTTTGTGAAGAATCATTTTCTAGCTTTTATATTTTAACCTTACATTGTTATGCTCTGCTGTCTGCTTAGAGAAAAGGATCTTTTCAATGTCTTCATCAGCCGTATGCTGAACAATCATAGAGAAAAATGATAGATTTGAAGTTAATAGAAAATAATTAGAAATTATCCTTCATAATGCTGGCTGCTTACTTAACTTCAATGCCATTATATTACATTAATATAATAAAAATCAATCACTCTATATTATAGCTTTGTTGTACCAGATGATAGGAACTTGAGAAAAACCAATTTAGCTTTTATACCAATTGAGATGACACACATGGCTTGTGACAACTAAAGAAGTGAAGAAAGTACTTCAGTAGCCACTAATGACAGGGCCTGTGTTCATTAAAATCCAACACAATTCTAAGGCACCCGTGTTATAGTCCTGATCTTTTGTTAGTTGGAAAGAAAAACCCCTTGTTATTTTTTAAAACATCTGGTTTAGCATACTACAAATGCATTTTCAAAACAGTTTAATAATCATACTCAGGCATATTATTTTAATTTGTATTTAACACAATCAAAGATGTTGGTTTTATTGGTAATTACAGTGCCTAGGGAAAACTAAAATAATGAGATTCTGATAATGGCTTGATTTTCAATTTAGTTTACTGAGTGATATTTAAATGGAATCACAGAGTAAGAAGTAATTTAAAGAATTTGTCTATAATCTTCAATTTAGATAGGACAATAGTTAAATATGCTATCAACACACACTATGATTTTGAATTATAGATAATTAATCATGTTGTAACAAGCTTTTATATGTAACATTATCTTTAATATGGAAGCAGTCTAATTTTTTAATATATGACATTTACAAATAATATTTTGTATTTACAGATGGTATTGTTGGTAAAGTATATTCTCAATTTGTTGATATTGTATATTTGGAATATGTACATAAATATTTGTGGTGGATTATGTAGGTACTTTCTCTGAGACATCATGATATAGAGGTTCTAAATAAAAAACAAGATAAATAAAATAACACTTAAAATTATAAAATATTTTACATTAGTGCTGACAAATAATTCATTATTGTCATATTTCCTTAATTTATAATTTTTATATTCTTTAATTATACCATAAACCACTGCTGCTCTCCCAGCAGCAGAAAGATACATTTTCTATCAATTTAAAAATCTATTTTAATCTTTTTATCTTCATTATTGAAAGGTCTTCTAATTTGCCAACTCAAAGCTTTTTGTGATAACCTCTCATTAAATTCTATGCTTTTGAGTCTACTGTAAACATTATTTCAAGTTAGAAATAATGCTTGATTGAATACATCATAAGCTTTCTATTGATCTTTAACTCTGCCAGCCCTTAACTGACTATAAGTTTCTAGATGCAAAAGGCAAAGATCCTACAGGTGACCAAACACATCATATTCCATTGTACAGTGTGCCATCTCCACAAATTTTCCTTCTTCACACAACACACTCATAAAACAACAAATCAGACATGGAAACAAGTACATACTGAATACATAATATACCCAAATGTAAGGTAAACCTCACAGATAAAAAGTATTTACAGCTGGGCACAGTGGCTCATGCCTATAATTCCAACACTTTGGGAGGCAGAGGGTGGAGGATTACTTGAACCCAGGAGTTCAAGACCAGCTGGGCAATAAAATAAGACTTCGTCTTTACAATAAAAATTAAAATAAAAATAGCCAGTAGTGGTGGCATGCACCTGTAGTCCTAGGTAATTGGGAAGCTAATGTGGGAGGATTGCTTGAGTCTGGGAGGCCAAAACTATAGTGAGCTATGATGGCACCACTATACTCCAGCCCAGGTAAGAGAGTGAGATACTTTCTCAAAAACAAAAATATTTAAAATCATTACTGATAAAAGAAAAATACAATGAAATAAGAATTTTTATATGAAAGGGGACATAAACATATAATTTTTACATAAAAGGGCACATAAACATATATAAACATACATATATTACAGGGCTGTATTATGGAGACGTATGCACTGAACTATGGAAAGATGAAATAAAGTCAGTCATATTTTTATTCACTCTTGCTATATTTTTAATAGACTATATTATTCTAGAGCAGTTTAGTTTCACAGCAAAATTAGTAGTTTCAGAGATTACCTATATATCTCCCGCCTCCACACATGCATAGCTTCCCTCATTATCAGCATCCTTCAACAGTGTGGTTCATTTGTTATCACTGATAAACTTACGATGACACATTATTGTCACACAGATGTGATAGTTTACATTACAGTTCATTCTGGGGGGTTAACATTCTATTGGCTTAGACAAATGTATAATGACATGTATCCGTCATTATAGTATCACACAGAGTAGTTTCACAACTCTAAAATTCCTCTCTGTTCTGTCTGTTGATCCATCTCCCAAAAATGTAGCAAGATTGATCTTTTAACTGTGTTCTTAGTTTTGCATTTTACACAGTGTAACTGTGCACATACAGCATGTAGCCTTGTCAGATTGGTTTCTTTTTCACTTAAAAACGTGAATTTAATATTCTTCCCTGTCTTTTCAAGGCTTCATAGTCCATTTGATTTTAGCACTAAATAATATTCCATTATCTTGTTGTACCACAGTGTACCAATTTACTTTCTGAAAGACATCTTGGTTGTTTCAAGTTTTGGCAACCATGAATAAAGTTACTATGAACATTGTGCTTCTAATCTATAGATGTCGATTTCCTTTCAGGTATATTTACTGCATTTGAGTAAATATCAAGTAGCACAACTGCTGAATCATATGGCAAGAGAATGTTTACTCATGTAAAAAACTGCCGAACTGTCTTCCAAAGTGGCTGTACCATTTTGCATTTCTACCAGCTATCATTGAGAGTTTCTGTTGCTCAACACCCTGACCAGTATTAAGCGTTGACACTGTTGTGGATTTTGACCATTCTAATAGGTGTGTAGGGGTATCTTGTTGTTGTTTTAATTAACATTTCTCTGATGACATATGATTTGGAGCATCTTTTCATTTGCTTACTTGCCATCACCTCGTTCAGGTCTTTTATGTGGTTTTAAAATTGAGTTGTTTCTTTTCTTACTGTTGTATTTAAGAATTCTGTGTATATTTTGGAAAAAGTTCTATTTTCAAAAGGATCTTTTGCAAATATTTCCTGCCAGTCTGCAGATTTTCTTATTCTCTTGATACTATCTTTCATAGAGCTGAAGGTTTTCATTTTAATGAAGTTCATCTAACCAATAATTTATTTCATCGATTCTGCCTTTGGTGTTGTATTTAAAAAATTATCACCGGCCGGGCGTGGTGGCTCAAGCCTGTAATCCCAGCACTTTGGGAGGCCGAGGCGGGCGGATCACAAGGTCAGGAGATCGAGACCATCCTGGCTAACACCGTGAAACCCCGTCTCTACTAAAAAATACAAAAAAACTAGCCAGGCGTGGTGGTGGGCGCCTGTAGTCCCAGCTACTTGGGAGGCTGAGGCAGGAGAATGGCGTGAACCCGGGGGGAGGAGCTTGCAGTGAGCCGAGATCGCGCCACTGCACTCCAGCCTGGGGCACAGAGCAAGACTCCGTCTCAAAAAAAAAAAAAAAAAAAATTATCACCACTGCCAAGGCCATCTAGGATTTTTCCTACGTTATTTTCTAAGGGTTTTATAGTTTTATATTTCACATTTAAATCTGTAATCTATTTTGAGTTAATTTTTTGTGAAAGTTATAAGTTGGCATCTAGATTTCTTTTCAGGTATATGGATGGTCAGTTTTTCTAGCACCAGTTTTTGAAAACATTACATTTGCTGCATCGTATTGCCTTTGCTCCTTTGTTAAAGATCAGTTGTATCTATATATGTGGATGTATTTCTGGACTCTCTATTCTGTTCCATTGATCTATTTGTCTATCATTTTGTTAATACCACACTATGTTGATTACTGTAGCTGTATAATAAATCTTGAAGTTAGATAGTATCAGTCTCTTATATTGTGTTGTTTATTCTAGTCTTTTTCCTTTTCATAGAAGCTTTAGCATCAGTCTGTCAGTATTCACAAAATAACCTGATGGAATTTTGGTAGAGATTGCTTCCACGCTATAGATCAAATGGTAAAAAGTAACATCTTGACAATATTAAGTCTTCCTATCCATGAACATGAAATACTTCTCCATTTAGTTATTTTAAATTTTTTATTAGAATTTGTAATTTTTCTCATATAGATTTTGTACAAATTGTGTTGGATTTATACCTAAGTATTTCACTTTGGTGATGCTAATGCAAATGATATTGTATTTTTAATTTCAAATTCGACTTGTTTATTGCTGGTACATAAGAAAATGACTGAATTTTGAATGTTAACCTTGTATAGTTCCATCTTGATATAATTGATTAGTTCCTCAAGTGTTTTTTTTTTTTTATAGTTTGTATTTTCTACATAAACATTCATGTCATCTGCAAACAAAGACAAATTTATGTTTTGTTCCATATTCTTTCATTGTCTCATTGAATTAGCTAGGACTTCTAGTACTATGCTGAATAAGAGTAATGAAAGAGAACATCCTTGCCTTGTTTCTCATCTTAGTGGGAAAACTGCCAGTTTCTCACCATTACGTATGATGTTAGCTGTAGGATTTTTGTTAATATTTTTCACCAAGTTAGGCAAATCCTTCTGTTTCTAGTTTACAGAGTCTTTATCATGACTGTGCATTGGATTTTGTCACTTTTTTTTGGTATCTTTTGATCTGATGTTCTGATTTTTCTGATTTTGCTTGCTGTTGCAATGTGTGAGGCATATCTGAAAGCAAATGGCAAACCTGAGAAACAACAAAAGTATTATGTTCAAAAAAATAAGTGGGGATATACTCAGTAAATATTAAATTATATATATGTGGCATTAAAGTTGTACTTCTACATGCATCTCATTGAATAATCTGCCAATAACTTCTATTTATTATAAATTGAAAAAGAATGTCATATTGATTCAGAAATAATTTATATTTTACTTTGACTTTTCCAACAAAATCTTTGATATTGAATATCATCTAGTCAAAACTGCACTACTGTATTATGTATAAAAATATTTTTGTATAAAAGATTATAGAATTACTAATGTGTGTAAATACTTGAGATTCATTTTCTTACACATGAGCCACACAAATAAATCAGTTACTGTAAACACGAGTTTATTATACTAGTATGTGTAATACTAGTTGAAAGTATATCATATCCTCTTTTATTTCACTGAGCAGTGGTTCGTAGTTCTCCTTGAAGAAGTCTTTCACATCCCTTGTAAGTTGGATTCTTAGGTATTTTATTCTCTTTGAAGCAATTGTGAATGGGAGTTCATTCAGGATTTGGCTCTCTGTTTGTCTGTTATTGGTGAATAAGAATGCTTGTGATTTTTGCACATTTATTTTGTATCCTGAGATTTGCTGAAGTTGCTTATCAGCTTAAGGAGATTTTGGGCTGAGACGATGGGGTTTTCCAAATATACAATCACATCATCTGCAAACAGGGACAATTTGACTTCTTTTCCTAATTGAATACCCTTCAAAGGGAATGCTTCCAGTTTTTGCCCATTCAGAATGATATTGGCTGTGGGTTTGTCAACATACTATGCTCATGGATAGGAAGACTCACTATTGTGAAAATGGCCATACTGCCCAAGGTAATTTACAGATTCAATGTCATCCCCATTAAGCTACCAATGACTTTCTTCACAGAATTGGAAAAAACTGCTTTAAAGTTCATATGGAACCAAAAAAGACCCTGCATTGCCAAGACAATCCTGTATCAAAAGAACAAAGCTGGAGGCATCACGCTACCTGATTTCAAACTATACTACAAGGCTACAGTAACCAAAATAGCATGGTACTGGTACACAGCACATGCATATATATATAACAAACCTGCACGTTGTGCACATGTACACTAGAACTTAAAGTATAATTAATTAAAAAAAAGAAACTATATTCTACATTGATAAACAAAAGAGAAATGCAAAGCAAAACCACAATGAGATACCATCTCACATCACTCAAAATGGCTACTACTAAAAAGTTAAAAAATAACACATGTTGGCAAAGTTGTGGAGAAAAGGGAGCACTTATACACTGTTGGTGGGAATGTAAATTAATTCAACCATTGTGGAAAGCAGTAGGGCAATTCCTCAAAGAGCTAAAAGCAGAATTATCATTTGACCCAGCAATCCTATGACTGTGCATATACCAAGAAGAATATAAATCATCCTACCATAAGTACACATGCATGAAAATGTTCATTGCAGCACTATTCACAATAGCAAAGTCATGGAATACACCTAAATTTCCATCAATGGCAGATTGGATGAAGAAAATGTGGTACATATATACCATGGAATACTATTCAGCCATAAAAAAGAACGAGATTATGTCTTTTGCAGGAACATGAATGGAGCTGGAGGCTTTTATCCCTAGCAAACTAAACAGGAACAAAAAACCAAATACTGCATGTTCTCACGTATAAGTTGGACCTAATGATGAGAACTTATGAACACAAACAAGGAAACAGCAAACACCAGGATCTACTTGAGGATGGACGGTGGCAGAAAGGAGAGGATCAGATAAGATACCTATTGGGTAATGGGCTTAATACCTGGGTGACAAAATAATCTGTACATCAAATCCACAGGACACAAAGACACAAGTTAATCTATGTAACAAACCTTCACATGTACCCCGGAATCTAAAATAAGTGTTAAAAAAAATAAAAAAGAAAAAAAAAGGAATGTTCATATATCATCAATAGTTATATTAATAAATTTGATTTTTGACAAGTTAACTGTAAAATGGGTAAATATTTGGAATATCTACTAAGTGAACCATATATCTACCTTAATGTTGATAAAACTAAAATGTAAAAAAATGTAAAATTAGAGTTTGAAATTGTAGGAAATATTTCCACTGAAAGTTAGAGTTATATATTTAAGATTTGTTGCTTTCTAGCAATATTATTTTTTTCTTGAATTAGCCTAAGCTTATATTTTCTTGGATACACCTAAGTTAATGTTAGTAACATGCTATTTAACACACTAAATATCATCTAGGGATGTGAGGTAATATGACATCCACACATACTTGTAGTGTGGAAATATAATTTCTGGCCAAAGAAAAAATGGCTATTTAAGAAGTTAATTTTAAATACGTTAGTTGCATTTACTATGATGACAAATATTAAAGAGGCATTCAATTATATTAATATACAGACAAATTAATTTATTACCATTTTATTAGGAGAATTTTAAAAAATTCCTTATATTATTGTGAAAGCAATATAAATTAGCAAAATTTTATTTAATTTTTAATATATCTTTTTTATTGGATAGGACATACTTTCTTTTGGTTATTATTATATTTTAGGGTACATGTGCACAACATGCAGGTTTATTACATATGTATACATGCGCCATGTTGGTGTACTGCACCCATTAACTCGTCATTTACATTAGACATATCTCCTAATGCTATCCCTACCCCCTGTCCGCTCTCCACAATAGGACCTGGTGGGTGATGTTCCCCTTCCTGTGACCAAGTGATCTCATTGTTCAGTTCCCACTTATGAGGGAGAACATGCGGTATTTGCTTTTCAGTTCTTGCAATAGTTTGCTGAGAAGGATGGTTTCCAGCTGCATCCATGTCCCTACAAAGGACGCAAACTCATCCTTTTTGATGGCTGCATAGTATTCCATGGTGTATATGTGCCACATTTTCTTAATTCAGTCTGTCACTGATGGACATTTGGGTTGATTCCAAGTCTTTGCTATTGTGAATAGCACCGCAATAAACATACTTGTGCATGTGTCTTTATAGCAGCATGACTTATAATCCTTCGGGTATATCCCCGGTAATGGGATGGCTGGGTCCAATGGTATTTCTAGCTCTAGATCCTTGAGGAATTGCCATACTGTCTTCCACAATGGTTGAACTAGTTTACAGTCCCACCAACAGTGTAAAAGTGTTCCTATTTCTCCACATCCTCTCCAGCACCTGTTGTTTCCTGATTTCTTAATGATTGCCATTCCAACTGGTGTGAGATGGTATCTCATTGTGGTTTTGATTTGCATTTCTCTGATGGCCAGTGATGATGAGCATTTTTTCATGTGTCTGTTGGTTGTATGAGTGTCTTCTTTTGAGAAGTGTCTATTTGTATCCTTTGCCCACTTTTTGATGGGGTTGTTTGCTTTTCCTTGTAAATTTGACTGAGTTCTTTATAGGTTCTGGATATTAGCCCTTTGTCAGATGAATAGATTGCAAAAATTTTCTCCCATTCTGTAGGTTGCCTGTTCACTCTGATGGTAGTTTCTTTTGCTGTGCAGAAGCTCTTTAGTTTAATTAGATCCCATTTGTCAATTTTGGCTTTTATTGCTGTTGCTTTTGGTGTTTCAGACATGAAGTCTTGCCCATGCCTATGTCCTGAATGTTATTCCCTAGGTTTTCTTCTAGGGTTTTTATGGTTTTAGGTCTAACATTTAAGTCTCTAATCCATTTTGAATTAATTTTCATATACGGAGTAAGGAAAGGATCCAGTTTCAGCTTTCTACTTATGGCTAGCCAATTTCCCCAGCACCATTTATTAAATAGGGAATCCTTTCCCCATTTCTTGTTTTTGTCAGGTTTGTCAAAGATCAGATGGCTGTAGATGTGTGGTATTATTTCTGAGGACTCTGTTCTGTTCCATTGGTCTATATCTCTGTTTTGGTATCAGTACCATGCTGTTTTGGTTACTGTAGCCTTGTAGTATAGTTTGATGTCAGGTAGCGTGATGCCTCCAGCTTTGTTCTTTTGGCTTAGGATGGTCTTGGCAATGCAGGGTCTTTTTTGGTTCCATATGAACTTTAAAGCAGTTTTTTCCAATTCTGTGAAGAAACTCATTGGTAGCTTAAGGGCGATGGCATTGAATCTATAAATTACCTTGGGCAGTATGGCCATTTTCACAATATTGATTCTTCCTATCCATGAGCATGGTATGTTCTTCCATTTGTTTGTGTCCTCTTTTATTTCACTGAGCAGTGGTTTGTAGTTCTCCTTGAAGAGGTCCTTTACATCTCTTGTAAGTTGGATTCCTAGATATTTTATTCTCTTTGAAGCAATTGTGAATGGAAGTTCATTCATGATTTGGCTCTCTGTTTGTCTGTTACTGGTGTATAAGAATGCCTGTGATTTTTACACATTGATTTTGTATCCTGATACTTTGCTGAAGTTGCTTATCAGCTTAAGGAGATTTTGGGCTGAGATGATGGGGTTTTCTAAATATACAATCATGTCATCTGCAAACAGAGACAATTTGACTCCTTCTTTTCCTAGCTGAATACCCTTTGTTTCTTTCTTTTGCCTGATTGCCCTAGCCAGAACTTCCAACGCTACGTTGAATAGGAGTGGTGAGAGAGGGCATCCCTGTCTTGTGCCAGTTTTCAAAGGGAATGCTTCCAGTTTTGCCCATTCAGTATGATATTGGCTGTGGTTTGTCATAAATAGCTCTTATTATTTTAAGATACATTCCATCAATACCGAATTTATTGAGAGTTTTTAATATGAAGGGCTGTTCAATTTTGTCAAAGGCCTTTTCTGCATCTATTGAGATAATCATGTGGTGTTTGTGTTTGGTTCTGTGTATCTGCTGGATTACATTTATTGATCTGTGTATGTTGAACCAGCCTTGCCTCCCAGGGATGAAGCCCACTTGATCACAGTGGATAACTTTTTGATGTGCTGCTGGATTTGGTTTGTCAGTATTTTGTTGAGGATTTTTGCATCGATGTTCATCAAGGATATTGGTCTAAAATTCTCTTTTTCAGTTGTATCTCTGCAGGCTTTGGTATCAGAATGATGTTGGCCTCATAAAATGAGTTAGGGAGGATTCCCTCTTTTTCTATTGATTGGAATCATTTCAGAAGGAATGGTACCAACTCCTCCTTGTACCTCCAGTAGAATTCGGCTGTGAATCCATCTGGTCATGGACTTTTTTTGGTTGGTAAGCTATTAATTATTGCCTCAATTTCAGAGCCTACTATTGGTCTATTCAGGGATTCAACTTCTTCCTTGTTTAGTCATGGGAGAATGTAAGTGTCCAGTAAATAATCCATTTCTTCTAGATTTTCTAGTTTATTTGCATAGAGGTGTTTATCATATTCTCTGATGGTAGTTTGTATTTCTGTGGGGTCGGTGGTGATATCCCCTTTATCATTTTTTATTGCGTCTGTTTGATTCTTCTCTCTTTTCTTGTTAGTCTTGCTACCGGTCTATCAATTTTGTTGATCTTTTCAAAAAACCAACTCCTGGATTCATTGATTTTTTGGAGGGTTTTTTGTGTCTCTATCTCCTTCAGTTCTGCTCTGATCTCAGTTATTTCTTGCCTTCTGATAGCTTTTGAATGTGTTTGCTCTTGCTTCTCTAGTTCTTTTAATTGTGACATTAGGGTTTCAATTTTAGATCTTTCCAGCTTACTCTTGTGGGCATTTAGTGCTATAAATTTCCATCTACACACTGCTTTAAATGTGTCCCAGATATTCTGGTATGTTGTATCTTTGTTCTCATTGGTTTCAAAGAACTTCTTTATTTCTGCCTTCATTTTGTTATGTACCCAGTAGTCATTCAGGAGTAGGCTGTTCAGCTTCCATGCAGTTGAGCAGTTTTGATTGAGTTTCTTAGTCTTGCATTCCTGTTTAATTACACTGTGGTCTGAGAGACAGTTTGTTATAATTTCTGTTCTTTTACATTTGCTGAGGAGTGCTTTACTTCCAACTATGTGGTCAATTTTGGAATAAGCGTGATGTGGTGCTGAGAAGAATGTATATTCTGTTGATTTGGTATGGAGAGTTCTGTAGATGTTTATTATGTCCACTTGGTGCAATTCCTGGATATCCTTGTAAACTTTCTGTCTCGTTGATCTGTCTAATGTTGACAGTGGGGTGTTAAAGTCTCCCATTATTATTGTATGGGAGTCTAAGTCTCTTTGTAAGTCTCTAAGGACTTGCTTGATGAATCTGGGTGCTCCTGTATTGGGTGCATATATATTTAGGATAGTTAGCTCTTCCTGATGAATTGATCCCTTTACCAGTATGTAATGGCCTAGTGTGTCTCTTGATCTTTGATGGTTTAAAGTCTGGTTTATCAGAGACTAGTATTGTAACCCCTGCTTTGTTTTGTTCTCCATTTGCTTGGTAGATCTTCCTCCATCCCTTTATTTTGAGCCTGTGTGTCTCTGCATGTGAGATGGGTCTCCTGAGTACAGCAAACTGATGGGTCTTGACTCTTTATCCAATTTGTCAGTCTGTGTCTTTTAATTGGACCATTTAGTCCATTTACGTTTAAGGTTAATATTTTTATGTGTGAACTTGATCATGTCATTATGATATTAGCTGGTTATTTTGATCGCTAATTGATACAGTTTCTTCCTAGTTTTGATGGACTTTACATTTTGACATATTTTTGCAATGGCTGGTACCGGTTGTTCCTTTCCATGTTTAGTGCTTCCTTCAGGATCTCTTGTCACCTGGTGGTGACAAAATCTCTAAGAATTTGCTTGTCTGTAAAGAATTTTATTTCTCCTACACTTATGAAACTTAGTTTGGTTGGATATGAAATTCTGGGTTGAAAATTCTTTTCTTTAAGAATGTTGAACATTGCCCCCCACTCTCTTCTGGTTTAGATAGTTTCTGCTGAGAGAGCTGCTGTTAGTCTGATGGGCTTCCCTTTGTGTGTAACCTGACCTTTCTCTCTGGCTGTCCTTAACATTTTTTCCTTCATTTCAACTTTGGTGAATCTGACAATTATGTGTCTTGGTGTTGCTCCTCTCAAGGAGTATCTTCAAGGCGTTCTCTGTATTTCCTGAATTTGAATGTTGGCTTGCCTTACTAGGTTGGGGAAATTCTCCTGGATGATATCCTGCAGAGTGTTTTCCAACTTGGTTCCATTTTCCCTTTCACTTTCAGGCACACCAATCAGATGTAGATTGGGTCTTTTCATTTAATCCCATACTTCTTGGAGGCTTTGTCATTTCTTTTTACTCTTTTTTCTCCACACTTCTCTTCTCGCTTCATTTCATTCATTTGATCCTCAATCACTGATACTCTTTCTTCCAGTTGATCGAGTTGGTTACTAAAGTCTGTGCATTTGTCACATATTTCTCGTGTTATGGTTTTCATCTCTATCAGTTCTTTTAAGGTCTTCTCTGCATTGATTATTCTAGTTATCCATTCATCCATTCTTTTTTCGAGGTATTTAGTTTCTTTGCACTGGTTACGTAGTCCCTCCTTTAGCTCTGAGAAGTTTGATAGACTGAATCCTTCTCTCGTCAAAGTCATTCTCCATCCAGCTTTGTTCTGTTGCTGGCAATGAGCTGCATTCCTTTGGAGGGGGAGATGCGCTCTGATTTTTCCAATTTCCAGCTTTTCTGCATTGCTTTTTCCCCATCTTTGTGGTTTTATCTGCCTCTGGTCTTTGATGATGGTGACCTACTGATGGGGTTTTGGTGTGGGTGTCCTTTCTGTTTGTTAGTTTTCCTTCTAACAGTCAGGACCATCTGCTGTAGGTCTGTTGGGGTTTGCTTGAGGTCCATTCCAGATCCTGTTTGCCTGGGTATCAGCAGCAAAGCATGCAGAAGATAGATAGAATATTGCTGAACAGTGAGTGTTGCTGATTCTCACTCTGGAAGCTTCATCTCAGGGGTGTACCCCACTGTATGAGGTGTGAGGTGTTGGTCTGCACCTATTGGGTGATGTCTCCCAGTTAGGCTACTCAGGAGTCAGGGACCCACTTGAGCAGGCAGTCTGTCTGTTCTCAGATCTCAACTTCCGTGCTGGGAGATCCACTGCTCTCTTCAAAGCTATCAGACAGGGGCATTTACCTCTGCTTAGGTTTCTGCTGCTTTTTGTTTAGCTATGCCCTGTCCCCAGAGGAGGCATCTACAGAGGCAGACTGGCCTCCTTGAGCTGCGGTGGGCTCCACCCAATTCTAGCTTGCTGGTGGCTTTGTTTACCCACTTAAGCCTCAGCAATGGCAGGTTCCCCTCCCCCAGCCATGCTGCCACCTTGCAGTTAGATCTCAGACTGTTGTGCTAGCAATAAGTGAGGCTCTGTGGGTGTGGGACCCTCTGGGCCAGGTGTGGGATATAATCTCCTGCTGTGTCGTTTGCTAAGACCCTTGGTAAAGTGCAGTATTAGGGTGGGAGTTACCCGATTTTCCAGGTGTTGTCTGTCTCAGTTTCCCTTGGCTAAGAAAAGGGATTCCCTTCCCCCTTGCATTTCCCAGGTGAAGTGATGCCTCGTCCTGCTTCAGCTCTCGCTGGTCGGGCTGCACCAGCTGACCAGCACAGATTGTCCAGCACTCCCCAGTGAGATGAACCCGGTACCTCAGTTGAAAATGCAGAAATCACCCATCTTCTGTGTCACTCACGCTGGGAGCTGGAGGCTGGAGCTGTTCCTATTCGGTCATCTTGGGCATGCTCCCATAAGAACATTCTTAAATCGAGAAGCTTGAAAGTTCATATTTTATGATTGTAACAGCACTGTGGATGTTTTCTATAAAGTGACAGATTCCCCCTTGTTCACTTTTCAAGAAAATATTCATCAAATACCCAGGACTGAATAATCATAATTTTTCTGTCAAGTTGTTTTTACAAATAAAAATGGCCAGCAGTGGAAAGATAATGTGTTTGAGTTTGCAACTCAAGTAACATCATAACTAATTTTTGTGGAGATACTTATTATAATTTGGTATGTAGCAAACGTGCATTTCACCACAGAATACAGTCATGAACCTCTTAACATTTCAGCCAATGAGGTGGTCCCATAAGGTTGTGATTATTTTTAATGTGCTTTTTCTATATTTAAATTGTTTAGCTACACAAATACTTACCATTGTGTTACATTTGTCTACACAAATACTTACCATTGTGTTACATTCCATACAGTGACATGGCGTACAAGTTTTTAGCCTAGATGAAATAGGCTATATCATACAGTGGAGATATGTAGTAGGCTATGTCATCCAGGTTTGTATAAGTGCACTCTACGATGTTCACACAAGGATGAGGTCACGTAGTGACACATTTCTCAGAACATATTTTTGTCATAATGTGATACATGACTAACTGTATTTTAAAATCAAATGTTTCTCAAAATTTGATTTTCAAGTCAATTTTTAAGTGTATTCAAGTTAAATTTGTTTCTGTTTCAAAAGATCATTTCAGAGTTAAACCGATGTGTGTACACAACACATATTTTCTGTGCCACTAATAACATACCCACTAGTTTTACATGTCCAATAAAACTATTAGTTCCATGGAAAAGGTGAATATTTATTAGTATCACTATTTCATTATTTTTAAAATTGACTTTATAAACCATTTAGCAGGGTCTCCGGGTCTGTGAAGCTGAAGTTTTAAGTACCACAATAAAAGCAGAGCTATGATTTAACTTTACAGAAATTATTATCTCTTTTGGACAAAAATAATTTATATTTGCTTTTTACATATTAACATAAATTTTATGGAAGAATGACTTGTTCTAGCTCTGTCAATGATGTTTGAAGATTTTCTCAGTCATCTGCTCCTTCAGGAATTGCCTACTGTGAACAAGTCAACACGACCCAAGCCTACATTACAGCCTTTCTCGAATTTTCCTCCATTTAATGACTGAGGAGTCGTTTTATCTCTACAGTTTCATGTGGCAGTCAGCAGAATGTGGTAACCAGACATTACAGTTCTTCCTGTGCCCAATCTTGCTCCCTCTCCGTCGTTTCCCAGATGTTGATATTGATAAAAGAAATTATTTGCATTTTAAACTCTATCACAGACTGTGTTTCTTGAGAATTTAAACTTTAGCACTTGCTTGACTAATGGGCATAAAACATATACAAATATATCTCTATGTAAAATCTATAGTGATACTATGAATAGATTCTTTTCATTTCCATTCCCTCCAGAATGTCAAAATAGTCATTCAAGAAAATGTGTATATTTGGGACAGACATCAAATATAATGTACTGTGGTAAAGAACGAAGATTTTGCTGGAAGAACATTTGCTTTAGATACCGCATTAGAGAGATGATTGTAATGTGTGAAAGATACTCCTCAATTTCAAGATAAGAGTTTTTATAATATTTCATCAGGAAAACAAGAGCTCATTTTCTTATATGAGGAGTTAAAATAGTAGGTAGTAAGGATGCCTTCCAAGACCATTCATTTTGTTATATACTAGACCTCCCTCCTGACACCAACTAGCACTAGGTAGAAGAAAAAGCTAACATAGAGTATTACTTTTAAAACAATCTACTACGGGATTAAATGCGGAACCATCACACACTTATTTACACTTCTGGTATTTTCGGTACAATCCTTGACCTCCAGGTAAATCTGTACTGAACATAATATATATATTTTACTAAATAATTTAACATATTTAATGAATATTTTAGTCTAAAATATATTTTGAAATGTGTAATATTGGTTTTTGTAAAAAAAATGTAGTTTTTAAAAGGTATTTGATTAAAAATTAAGATGAACCTTCTACATTTGAAATTTAAAAATAAGTACATCAAAGCACAAAATTCTCAGGAAAAAAAGCAAATATTTTGAAAATACATTGAGGTAGAATAGTGCAATATGAATTTCAAGTTTTAAAACTATCTAATGACAAAAGTATTACTAGTTTTACACAAAATATATGAGGATCAGATGATTTGTGCAAAAATTGTCACATGAAAAATAGGTACCTGATCCAATATTTGAAATTAGGTTTTCTTACTGCATTTAGAGTCCTCCACTCTATCCCCTGGCTGAATGAATAGGAAGCTACTGAAGTAACTATGGTGACAAGTTGAGAAAAGCTGAGATTTTCCTAACAAATATTGACATATATATGTTTAAAAATAAAAAGACAGCACTTCCTATGCAGGTTATCATTTTTCTAAAACTAGATTTCCCACTTTTTCTTCTAAATAATTTTGATATTTAATGTGTTTCTACAAAACCTCTAACATTTTTGGCTATAGTAGCTTACCTTTTCCATTAGGCTGTTTAAATGTGTTATTTGATCTATTTTAATATGTTCTCCCATAGTTTAGAGGCAGACAATATGAAAATGTAGTAAATCTCAGCTCTATAAATATGTACCACCCACTTAACACTTTGGATTACTGTACCCCTTTTAAATGTGTGTACTATGGTTTAGGATTTGTTCATTTAGTTCCACTTAACTAATTTTCACAGGTTGCCATAGTTTGCAATAAATCATGACTCTTTTTTATTCTTTGTGGTGTCAAGAAAATAATGCAGCTATTTATATCAATATAAAATATGCAGATACGTAATTAGAAAGTGATTCTAATTACTATCTAGCCTGCTACTAACAATAAACTTAGTCAGTTGATGTCATAGTGTATCCAAACACAATTCTTCCAATAATTTTAAATAGTGTACGCTATAATTAATCGTTACAATCATGACTTTCCAGGTAAATCCTACTTGTGATTCACAAAATACCTTTTGTAAGAGATTTCCTTTATAACATAAAAATGTGAGATAAATGCAACATTTGAGGTTACAAAAGTAGACAACTTTCTGGTGATGATTATTTTCATTGCTAAAATACCATTTTTATTTATGATATTTACCATCAAGAGAAAAATAAGGGGCAGATGTAATATAGCATACATAAAATTTCTTCACTTGCCAACAGATGTGTACTTCAACTCAAACAGCTGTTTGCTCTTTTTTTGGTGTTTATTCATGTCTGTGAGTATATAATTTATATTAATTTGTAAAATAATCTTAAGAAAAGGTAAATATTTTTAAGGAATTGGGGCTTTGGGGAAATTGTGGGCTATTATAAATAAATTCTGTAAAGTGGAGAAATTTCAGAAAAATTATCAGATGTTTATATGTCTTTGAGATGCTAAAAGTATACTGAATACACATCCAGTAGCTTCATGCCTGGAAAGTATTAGTAGTACTCTTCTGGAGACATTATTTCATTTTGATCAGAAATTGCAGTGCTTTTCAGTAGGCGTTTCTACAGGATTTTTCCTAAAGAAGAGAATGAGTAGCAATATATTTGTATTTTATTTGAATCTCAAGTAATATAAATGTATTATTTTGTTAAAATGAATATCATTTATTTTAAAAAATCAACTGACTTTAGAAAGAAAATACTCATAGCCTATCTTGTCATTAGTGAACTTCAAAATTTTCTATACATGTAACAACAGGAATCAACAAATACAATATTCCAAATGATGTTTCTTTAAAACATGATTCTGAAATATCCAAAAAGAAACTTATCGAAACATTCCAATTAGAAATTATTCAATCATTGTCTGTCACTTCTGCCCCCTGCCTCCCCAACCACAAAAAAAAAAAAAAAAAAAAAAAAGAAAACACAACCTTCAAAATATACGCTGCTCTATGGTTTCAAGGTCCAGGCTACAATTGAACAATCTTTGATGCATTCGGAAATGGGGGCACTGTTTATTAATTAGTTTTCAACTTTTAGACTATTATCCTGGTTATTACATGAATAATTTATTTTCTTCTTAAGTAATTGTTGCCCTTTTTTAGTTTTCCACTATTTCCCAGGCACATAAGAAAATTATTATTGCATTTATGTGGAACACATGAATTAGGTTTGTAGCTACTCTCCATTTTGAGGGTCTCCTAAAGAGTTACTTCCACAGTGGCAATTTATCCAACAATCTTTCACTTCCTCTGTTTCTCCATCACTCCTGACAGACTCTGTCTCAGTCACTCACATTCCATTTACCCTAGTAGGAAACATCTGGCACAACAGGATTGTGCGGCTATGGCACTGCCAGTGTCCAGCTGGAGAGAAAACTTCAATTGAGTTCCTAGAGTACTTTATTTCCCTAGCCCTCATACTTCCCTAGAGGGTTTTCCCTTATCTATTTTCTCATTTAACTTCCTTTCTGCTAAATTCCTGTTTACTGAAGGAGATAATTAGCTCTGGGCGATTATGATAATTTTGTCTTCACTCTCCAGTTATCCTCCCAGTAGGCACACACACCCACAAAATGCTTAGTACACTGGTTTTCCTTGCCTTTTGGAGAATCACAAGCTCTATGAGTAGCTTCTGCTATTAGCATCTTTTAGATTTGTGTATCTATCCCCAGAATACCTGCTTAAGCTGACCGTCTGCTTCACTTCAAATTAGAAGTAAAGGAAATTTCAGGATTTCTGATTAATTTTTATTTCTCTCTTATATCACGTTCTCACATAATTTTTGATGGAGTCTACGTGAAGGGAGGGTGGGAAAGATTAGAGCTAAAAGATTTCTTTCTTTTTCTTTCTTTGCTTACCAAATCCACTTTGAAAGATAGGCCATGATAATCTCCTTTGTTATTAGGATTGCTGTTTGGATTAATGTGGTATAGAGTTATAGATACATATGTAAATAGATATTCATGTGGATAAAGGACATAGAGATACATATATAAATCTGTTAGATTTTCATTTTTCTTTCCACTTATTTTCCTTCAATTTTTAGTACTGATGAGCAGGCTTTCTTTTGTGTGTCTTTATCCTACTAACATAAGCTATAATCCGGTAGTGAGTTTGGACTTGCAGAATTTTATTTGATTGAATTCAAATTTATCATTATTTGTAGTGAATTGTGTTTTTAGTTCTATGCATCAATAGAGTTTATATATTCCTAAAAGGCCATCAAAATAGCATGCTGATAAAGCAAAACTGAGATAATTCTTGTGGCACATATACACCATGGAATACTATGCAGCCATAAAAAAGGATGAGTTTGTGTCCTTTGTAGGGACATGGATGCAGCTGGAAACCATCATTCTTAGTAAACTATCACAAGAACAGAAAACCAAACACCGCATGTTCTCACTCATAGGTGGGAACTGAACAATGAGATCACTTGGACTCAGGAAGGGGAACATCACACACCGGGGCCTATCATGGGGAGGCGGGAGGGGGGAGGGGGGAGGGATTGCATTGGGAGTTATACCTGATGTAAATGACGAGTTGATGGGTGCAGCACACCAACAAGGCACAAGTATACATATGTAACAAACCTGCACGTTATGCACATGTACCCTACAACTTAAAGTATAATAATAATAAATAAATTTATATTAAAAAAAACAAAAAAAAAACAAAAAAAAACCAGAGTTCTAAGATAGATTTTTACCTTGGCAGAATCCTCATAACACTTCAAATCAGGGAGGGCAAAGTGGTGATATATTTGTAATTTTGAGTCTAGTTTAAATTATATATAGATGCTTTTGATTATCATAACGCATTGATTTGAATAAATCAAAATACAGTATTCTTAATCATTGTATGTTTAGTAACTAAAACAAATGTGCTACCCTAGTGTGATGGACTGAATGTTTGTGTACTCCCTAAATTCATATGTTGAAATCTTAATCCCTAATGTGATAATATCAGATGGGGCCTTCGGGAGGTAATTAGGTCATGAGGGTATGGAACTAATGAAGCGGATTAGTGTCCTCATAAAAGAGACTTCAGAGAGCTCTCTTGCTCTCTCTCTCTCTCTCTTTTTTCTCCAAGTGAGGCTACAGTGAGACAACTGCCATCTAGAAACCAGTGAGGTAGAAGGCCCTCAGCAGATGCCAACTATACCAACACCTTAACTGGGATTTCTCAGCCTCCAGAAGCATGAGAAATAAAGGTTTGCTGTTTAAGACACCTAGCCTATGGTGGCCGGGTGCGGTGGCTCACGCCAGTAATCCCAGCACTTTAGGAGACCAGGGAGGGGGAATCACGAGGTCAGGGGATAGAGACCATCCTGGCTAACACGGTGAAACCCCGTCTCTACTAAAAATACAAAAAAAAACCTAGTGTGGTGGCGGGTGCCTGTAGTCCCAGCTATTTACTCCGGAGGCTGAGGCAGGAGAAGGGTGTGAACCGAGGAGGCGCGGCTTGCAGTGAGCGGAGATCGCACCACTGCACTCCAGCCTGGGCGACAGAGCAAGGCTCTGTCTCAAAAACAACAACAAACAAACAACAACAACAACAAAACACCTAGTCTATGGTGTATTTGTTTAAACAGAGCCCTTAATGAAAATGTTAGAATCATAAAATAAAACTTACAAGTAAAAGGGAATTTATTATTCTTTTTAATGCAGGAGTATGTTCTACCAAATTCTCGATAGAAGAATTAGAAAAATTAGCAACATTAGCAAAGTAAAATTATCTTGCTAACAAAAAACTCCTTTATACAAATATAGAAAAAGCAGGCTAAACTATTTAGTGTTAAATAACTGATAATAATAAACATTATCAGACGAACATCTTGCTAACAAAAGAGTCCTTCATACCAATATAAAAAAGAGAGTCTAAACTATTTAATATTAAATAAACATTATCAGATGAGTATGTCTTCAAGTTAACACAAAGGTCACTACAAGTCTGGATAGAATTTTACAGAAATTCATACAGTAAAGTGAAAAAATAAAATAAAACTATGTCCTTGAGAGATAAATAGTTGCATGGAGTGATTATCGCCAGTATAACTTTTAAGGAAATAATTTTCAGAGTTACATATTTATTCCAAGGCCTAGAAAGCCTTCAACTTGCATTGTAAAATCAAAAGATTGGGCCTTTTATATAGCCTATTATGCTTTCAAGGAGAAACACTGCAGAGTGTGCATGGGGATGCGGAGGCTGCCTCACCTCTCAAAAAAAGTTTATCATTTTATTCCTGCACAATCCTTTGTTTTGCTGCTTAATTTCTTCATTTATTCTGATTTGATATCCTCTTGCCTATATCCTGGAAGATTCAGTAAACACATCATTTGTAATACTGCATTGCAATCTCTTCACTTTATCTGCTTTCTTTAACTAGACTCCAAGTTCATAAAGGATAACCTGTATTTTATGCTTAAATACCCAACATTTAGCATGCTACATAGCAGTAACTTAAAAGATATGTATTTACTTTATATATGTAAAATTTTGTCAATATTTCTATTAACAGGTAGTGTCCAGACAGAAAAGGTTGCCCCAGTATGAAGTATAGACTTTACCATGTTGGTTCTTTACTATTATGGTTCACATAATTTGGTAAAATTTCCAAGCTTTCAGAAACATTGATCTTTCTACTGCTTGGAACATCAAGAATAATTATGCCCTGATTGTGCTTACCCTGATCGTGCTTACCCTGATATTTTAAATTTCTATTTGCTTGCATTAGCATTGACTAATACATTTTTCATTAGAAATTGCATCTAATTTCATATTTATTTTTACTCTATTAATGGTTTCTGTTTTAAGATCCCAGAAATCTAAGGACTGGATAATTGTATAAACGGAGGATCATTGGTGTGATGCACCATTTCTGATCTCATGTTATAAATGTTTAATTTTCGTGATTTCTGACATGACCTCTTCACTAACGCAGCTTAATTGCACTTCTAAAGGCAGCACCATATATCAGCTGGAATAGAAGTACTGCCTTTAAATTAGAATCTGCCTCCACATAATAAGAAAGATTTACAAGCTTCAAATATCTTCAAATCCTTTTTTTGGGTTGGAGCTAAGGAGCCTTTTTACTTAAGCTTTGACTGAAACCAGTATTTATAGCATGGTGTGATCAGCTATTCTGCTGGGTTTCTACAGCAGAGAAAGGCTAAAATGCAGGGAGACACTGCTTTTGATTGGAGCAACTGCTGAGTGCAAGAACAATGGGAAAGAAAAAAGTACAAAGCCAAAATAAGCTAAAATGTGGTAGAAAACATATCTTTGAGAAAATTCCTACTTCAAAACAGACCAATGTCATTCAATTTTCTCGTATTCACTTATGCATTTTCTAAAACATTGAAGTACTACATAAGCATGAACTACTAATTGAAGCTAACATATTTTCCTGTATTATATATTATATATGTAGATATAATACAAACCATTTGTTTTGAAGTGATACCTCATAAGAGATATATTTGTTAAATTTAATACTTAATATCTTAATTGAAGTTTCTCTGACAAGATTTCAAAATTGTTTTTCTTTAAAACTGATCCAGAGATTACTCAAAGAGTGAGCAGTTACATTCCAGTATAGATAGAGAATAGTAAGAATGATGACGTCCTGTATTATCAGTGAACTTTAAGCTGAGGGATTGGACATTAAACTATAGATAACTAGAGGTCAATATAGTTTCCTGAATATAATGGAAAGTGAAAAAAAAAGTGTTTTCAGAAAATAAGATTAGAAGTAACATTTGAGGAAAGATGTGGTGAATAAAAGGATTCAAGATTGCCCACAAGGATTAATTTTAGTTAACTCAAAATTTCCTCCAGATTTGGGTTTATGAATTTAGAGTAAATTTAAGACAGCCACACCAAAGCCCATCATCAGTAACTAACAAAAAATGGAATGAGACCTTTGGTGAATTTCATTGTAAAAATATCCAAAACAGCAAAAGTTAAGTTCTTTTGCTCTTAATGTTGGCTAACTCTGTGTCAAACAAAAATGACAAAGTTTGAAAACGGAAGAGTCTATTATTAGGTTAATATATACAATTTATGGTATAGTAAGGCTAGCAGCTTTAAGGGTCACATATAATTATCCACTGATATCCCAACAAGAAGTGATACAGTTCAAAGGAACTTGTGAGTAGATACTAGATTTTATTTTTTTGCCAAAGCTGACATCTCTGTGTTTCTTCTAATAATTTTCTGAATAAATTAGACACATATACACATGTATATTTTTTCTCTACACTTAACAAAGCCTACTTTGGGTGAAGGTTTATAAAGCATCAAGTATAATGCCTAGTGCTATAGAATTTGATTAAAAGCATATCCATTAGTTTACACAATTTGGAAAAGCAAAATCAATTAAATATTGTGTTAGCATTCGTGTAATTCAACATAATTTGATGGATAAACACAAGGGTTTTTTATTTCAACAGGATTTGTTTCAATGCCTGCTACGTTATTTGATAGTATCCACTTTCTAGATGTGTGTCTTGAACCAGTTATTAAATCTTTCTATCCTTAAATTTTCTCATGCTTAAATAAAAAAAACTTAATGTGTAAAATTGTTATGAGATTTAAAATGATTAACAATGGCTTAACATCACAAATATTCTTTAAATATTATTATTGTAAATATGCAATGAAATATAAATATTTTACACAATATTGAACATAATATTCAATAAATATACTTTTATAAATATAATATTACAGAATTAAATATAATAAAGGCTTAAAAAATTTCATTACTTGTAAAAACATGGATGGATCTGAGGGGCATTATGCCAAGTAAAATAAGCTAGGCACAAGAAATACTGTATGATCTCACTTAAATCTAGAGTCTAAAAAGTTGAACTCACAGAAACAGAGAGTAGAAAGGTGGTTACCACAGGTTGAGTTTGAGAGGAATGAAGAAAGGGGAGACATTGATACAAAAAATACAAAGATTCAGACAGACTGTAGAAATAATATTTAATTACCTGGTGCACTGAATTGTGGCGACAGTTATAAATAATGTATTTCAAACATATTTGTCCTTAGGTATATGTTCCTAGGCAGCAAACATATTTGAAATACATCATAATATGTATTTCAAAATTGCAAAATGAATAGATTGCAAAAAGAATAAATTGCGAATGTTCTCACAACAACAAAAAAAAGATAAGTTGGGTGAGGTGATAGATATGTTAATTAGCTTGATTTAATCTTTCCTCTATATATCTAGATCAAAACACCACATTGTACCCCATAGACATAATTAACATATTTCAGTTAAAAAATTAAAAATATTTAATATAATTGTAACAAATAGGACTTTAATAGAATAATAATTTGATATAAAGTAAGGTTTTTTTGTTTTGTTTTGTTTTTTGTTTTTTGAGACAGACTCTTGCTCTGTCACCCAGGCTGGAGTGCAGTGGCACGATATAAATTCACTGCAACTTCCGCCTCCCGGGTTCAAGCAATTCTCCCTTGCCTCAGCCTCCTGAGTAGCTGGGATTACAGCCGCCAAGTACCATGCTCAGTTATTTTTGTATTTTTAGTACAGATAGGGTTTCACCATGTTGGCCAGTTTGGTCTTGAACTCCTCACTTCAAGTGATCCTCCCACCTAGGCATCCCAAAGTGCTGGCATTACAGGTTTGAGCCACCGTGTCTGACCTCAAGTGAGTTTTAATAAAAAAATGCAAGGATAGTTCAATATTAGAAAACTATTAATATAATTCATTATATTCATATAGTGGTAATGAAATTATAATTCACTGTTATTAATAGTTCTATGGAGGTAAATCACATAATAATCATATTAAACAAAATTTAGGATCTACTTTTATTAAAAATTTCAAAATCAAAATTAAAAGAATTATATAAGGAATGACCCCCCAACCTGAAATCTGAACAAGGCAAGTATATGTGAAATAAGTTATATATTTATTTCACAAGTCTGTTTGAAATAAATGAAACCTATGTTCTGTTTCTTTAAAAACATCAATTATAATATTATCTGACATTAAGTATTAGAGATGAGCTAAATAGAAACATCTGAATGTATTTTTTTTAAAAAAACTAGCTGTTTACTGTTAGGGCCAAAGCAAGATGCATAATTTTTTAAAAAGTACTCAAGTTCATCCTAAGATGAACATAAATATCATCTTTTAGTAGATCAAAGAAAAAAACCAACAAAAGTATGTATGGGAAAATTTGTTATTTAAAGTAATCAAGAAAAATAGCTGAAATAATAAGTTGGAATAAATAAAAAGAAACATATACAATAATTTGACTCATAAATTTCAGAAAATATTTTTCACAAAGCAAATTCTGTTTCCAAATGGCTTCATGGGCAAACTCATCCATGGATTTGAGAAAACAAAATAATAACTATCTTACATAAAGCACTTTAAAATATAGAAGGAGAGGAAGAATTTTCCAACAAATTTTATTAGACCACTATAACTATGATATCAAAACCTGAAATGAACATTACAAGAAAAGAATAAGACCAGTATCTCTCATGATTTTAAATACAAAATTGTAAAATGCAATACATCAAATTGAATTTATTGATACATAAAGGATACTACTTTTTGTCCTAAACAAGTTTTTTAGAATACTAAGGTTGGCTTAACTTTTGACAAAAAAAAATCAATCAATATCATTTACCACATGTAATTTAGTTGTTTTTGTTTTGTTTGTTCATTTACTTAGAAATGCTGTTTGGGCCATTATTGAGGACCTGCAGTCTAGTTAGTTCTGTTCTGTTTTTTTTTTTTTTTTTTTTTTTTTTTTATACTTTAAGTTCTAGGGTACATGTGCATAGCGTGCAGGTTTGTTACATATGTATACTTGTGCCATGTTGCTGTGCTGCACCCATCAACTTGTCAGCACCCATCAACTCGTCATTTACATCAGGTATAACTCCCGATGCAATTATGTAGTTGATTAAATCCATACTCCATTTACTTCTCTTCTATGGCTCTCACAGTTGGGGTTATTATGTACTTTTGCTAACATCCCCAGGGTTCAGGTACCAGACAGCTAGGAACAGGTCTATGTTGCCCTGGAGCTCATGAAATTATTCAAATTAGCCAAGTCACAGGGAACTAGCTAGGCCCGCCCAACTTGACAGATAGGAACTGCCTTCAGCAGTTCCAGCTTGTACTTACCCTGCCCCAAGGTGTAACCAAACCCCTTCATGGCCCAGCCTGCAGACCTTCTTTCCTTTGGAGCTGTAAGTAACAAAGAGTTCTGCCTTTCTTCTATCTGAGTGTCAGTGTGCTGTGTCTGGCCATCAAAAGAATCTTTAAATTTTATAAAAACACCATGTTAGCAATGTTTACAAATTCTCAATGTGAACTTATTGCATATTTTAAGATGGCCTAGATACTAATTATATTAATTGCATTTTATTATTATATTCTAGACCAAAATGGTCTTACTGTTAGTATTACATTTTAATGGTTTATTGATAATCTATAGAAATAATATTGATTTTTATATATTTACATCAGTTCTAGAAATATACTTAATTTACTTAGTAATAATATTTGTTAATAGGTTCATCATTTCCATTGTATTTTCTCCTATATATACATCATGAAGTCTGCAAATCATGATGGTTTTACATTTTTTTCTTCACATATCATACCCTTTATTTTTTCTTTATTATGGCACTACCTAAAATCATATTAAATATTTAGCAGAATCATTAATAGTAGGCACCCTTGTTTGTATTCTAAACTTAGAACAGAAACATTTCATTTTCACACTTAAGTCATAAAGTCATTCAAGTTTTTAAGTAGACATTCTGTCTATGTTTAAGTGAGATCTCTTCTATTGAAGGCTTGTTGAAAGTCTGTTTATTATAAATGGAGTGTGATTTTTTTCCAAATGTTTTTGGTGTCTAATACAATGGTCATATTTTTAATTTTCCTTTATTTTGTTAATGTGGTAAATTTATAAGGATGCAAAGGAACTGGAACTAGAATAATGATATACTGTATTATTGAAAAAACAGCTATAAAAGGAAATACCATTAGAAAGACCTATTTACTATAAAAAATACATGAAATGAATTCCATTATTAAAGTTAAGGAATTATGTTTCTAAAAATACCAAAAATTATGAACCAGAAATTGGGACTGAAAAAAAATATGTTTGTAACATATATATAGGAAAGGTAACTCATCCAGAATACCTAAATAACTTATCCAAGAGAAAAGATAAATATCCTATTGGAAAAGTCACCAAAAGGCTTTAACTGGCATATTATAAAAGAAGATATTAACGTGGCGAATACATACATAACAAGGTGAACTATGTCTTTATTCATTGCAGAAATTAATATCATAACTAGGGAAATATCACTACTGTGTTGTTCAGGTGCTCCAGGAAGCAGATGTCAAGAGGGAAGCAGATATATGGGATTTACCGAGGTGATGAGTGTGAACCATCAAGGAGAGAAGGAGCAAGAGTAGGCAGTAAAATCCTGTTGCAATGCAGGTCTGGGAAAAGAGGTGGGAGCAATGGCGGATCAGGTAAGAAGAACCTCAGAGTGTAGCGGAGCCCTGAGAATGTTTTAGCCATCACAATGAGAAACTTCAGTGCTAATGTTACCCACAGAAAAATTCTACATTGGCCAGTAATGACGACTCCTTGTAGCAGTAGTCTGCTCAGTCATTGGCTGGACACTGCCAAGCAAAGTGCACAGTTTTAGCTCAAAGTCTAATACAAGCAATATGAACAACTCCCAGTTGCATTCTTAGTGTCTTTTGAAATATGTCTGAGAGACAAAACTCCAATCAGCTACAACGATAAACACATCACAATGGCTAAAAGCTAAAGTGACTTAAAAAAGCAGCGGTTGGTAAACATGTTGAATTGCCAGTAGTCATATAATTGGCATAATTGGTTTGAGAAACTGCTTGACAGGTTATACTAAAGTTAATCATATATCTTTTTATTTGTCCTTAGGGCTATGTTCCTAGGCAGCAATTCCCAAAATAATTGAGAGCTTTCCTAACACAAAGATTTGTGTGAAATATTTGTAACAACTTTATTCATAAAAGCCAAACATGGTAAACAATCCAGATGTTCATCAGTGATAAATTTTGATATGTTTGTATACAGTAATATTGCACAGCAAAAACAAATGAAATACCATGCTTTCCACAACACCACAATATGATCCCAAAGTCAATATGTTGAGTAAAAATGTCAGGTGACAAAGAGTACATAGTATATGGTACTACTAATTTAACACTCAAGAACAGGCAAACATTCCAGATTTCAGAGCTAGTTACTCAATCACTGTGTAATACTTTTTTTCTCTGTAATAATGCAGGTTCTTCAGGAATAACACCCTTTGTCTATGAAGATTTTCTGAACATACCACATTCTGTATTTGATATTTGCTATGAGCTGTGTCCAGAAGAAAGCCTCCAATGTCATCACCCCGCCACTCCTTGCTTGGCTAAATTATTCTAATCCTGAAAAGATTAATTTCTAGTAATTTTATTTGGCAAAATTTGTAAACTCTAAGAACAATATGCCCCTTTTATCTGCTCTTCTAGAAAAAAACTGCGAGACCGTGAGACCCTGAAACACTTCGCCTATGTTACTTCAATTAGTCATTACATACATGCACACAAACTATCAGATAGTTATCATTTCCATTTAACAAATAAGAAAACTAAAGCATAGTAAAATGTTTAAGTAACTTGCAAAACAAAACACTTTTTTTTCTTTCTTTTTTGTTTTATTTTATTTTTTTATTATTATTATACTTTAAGTTCTAGGTTACATGTGCATAACGTGCAGGTTTGTTACATATGTATACTTGTGCCATGTTGGTGTGCTGCACCCATCAACTCATCAGCACCCATCAACTCGTCATTTACATCAGGTATAACTCCCAATGCAATCCCTCCCCCCTCCCCCCTCCCCATGATAGGCCTCAGTGTGTGATGTTCCCCTTCCCGAGTCCAAGTGATCTCATTGTTCAGTTCCCACCTGTAAGTGAGAACATGCGGTGTTTGGTTTTCTGTTCTTGTGATAGTTTGCTAAGAATGATGGTTTCCAGCTGCACCCATGTCCCTACAAAGGACACAAACTCATGCTTCTTTATGGCTGCATAGTATTCCATGGTGTATATGTGCCACATTTTCTTAATCCAGTCTGTCACTGATGGACATTTGGGTTGATTCCAAGTCTTTGCTATTGTGAATAATGCTGCAATAAACATACGTGTGCATGTGTCTTTAGAGCAGCATGATTTATAATCCTTTGGGTATATCCCCAGTAATGGGATGGCTGGGTCATATGGTACATCTAGTTCTAGATCCTTGAGGAATCGCCATACTGTTTTCCATAATGGTTGAACTAGTTTACAATCCCACCAACAGTGTAAAAGTGTTCCTATTTCTCCACATCCTCTCCAGCACTTGACTTTTTAATGATCGCCATTCTAACTGGTGTGAGATGGTATATCATTGTGGTTTTGATTTGCATTTCTCTGATGGCCAGTGATGATGAGCATTTTTTCATGTGTCTGTTGGCTGTATGAATGTCTTCTTTTGAGAAATGTCTGTTCATATCCTTTGCCCACTTTTTGATGGGGTTGTTTGTTTTTTTCTTGTAAATTTGTTTGAGTTCTTTGTAGGTTCTGGATATTAGCCCTTTGTCAGATGAGTAGATGGCAAAAATTTTCTCCCATTCTGCAGGTTGCCTGTTCACTCTGATGGTAGTTTCTTTTGCTCTGCAGAAGCTCTTTAGTTTAATGAGATCCCATGTGTCAATTTTGGCTTTTGCTGCCGTTGCTTTTGGTGTTTTAGACATGAAGTCTTGTCCATGCCTATGTCCTGAATGGTACTACCTAGGTTTTCCTCTAGGGTTTTTATGGTATTCGGTCTAACATTTAAGTCTCTAATCCATCTTGAATTAATTTTCGTATAAGGAGTAAGGAAAGGATCCAGTTTCAGCTTTCTACTTATGGCTAGCCAATTTTCTCAGCACCATTTATTAAATAGGGAATCCTTTCCCCATTTCTTGTTTCTCTCAGGTTTGTCAAAGATCAGATGGCTGTAGATGTGTGGTATTATTTCTGAGGACTCTGTTCTGTTCCATTGGTCTAGATCTCTGTTTTGGTACCAGTACCATGCTGTTTTGGTTACTGTAGCCTTGTATTATAGTTTGAAGTCAGGTAGCGTGATGCCTCCAGCTTTGTTCTTTTGTCTTAGGATTGTCTTGGAGATGCGGGCTCTTTTTTGGTTCCATATGAACTTTAAAGCAGTTTTTTCCAATTCTGTGAAGAAACTCATTGGTAGCTTGATGGGGATGGCATTGAATCTATAAATTACCTTGGGCAGTATGGCCATTTTCACGATATTGATTCTTCCTCTCCATGAGCATGGTATGTTCTTCCATTTGTTTGTGTCCTCTTTTATTTCACTGAGCAGTGGTTTGTAGTTCTCCTTGAAGAGGTCCTTTACATCCCTTGTAAGTTGGATTCCTAGGTATTTTATTCTCTTTGAAGCAATTGTGAATGGATTTTTCTAATGATTTATTATACATACAGTTGCTATCTTTAAGTGCTTCATATATATGAAGTCTGCATTAGCTATTCAAATTTCAGCACAATGTTCTTAATGAATTAAAGCCATTTTGTTAAATGAATAATAAGGTGTAAAATTGTTTACCTACCCTCCAGGAGTTCACACTAAACATATTAATACTTGTTTTATATGTCTTTCTTATGACCTTATTTCAGATTAATCAATTTAAGTTCTATAGCTTTTTCTTTAGTAATATATGAGCAATATATTTCTTTCAGAGACTTGGTAAAAGAGGAGAGCACTTATGAAGTGATATCCAGGGACCAAAGATAACAGTGGTTTTGTGAATGATAATTATGATTACATTCTATTATAACATTGATTAGAGTGCTGTGGTGAATTAAAAGTATCATAATTCATTGGGACTTATTGTTATGGAAATAGATGGTTCTCTATCGCCATATATTACTGTAGTGACTTTAAACAAAACATCAAAGTTTACTGGGAGCTAAAATTATGTCTATGCAAAGGAAATTATTATTTTTATATACACAATTATGTACCAATGTATTCTGTCATTTTTGCAGTCATTTGAAATAATGCATTTAAAATATTAGGTAAGACATAATTAAGTATATATTAACTAAGTTAAAATTTTAAAAATCCTCGGGTCCCTAGAGATAGTATTGACTAATTTACTCAGGGATTTCCATTCTAGATCTGGTGTTAAAACTCCAAATGAAAGTAAGCTCAAAGCAAAGCTGTGAATTCTTAATAAACAACTAAATATTAACCAATATTTGATTTAAAAGAACAGGTATAATATTCTCTACAAACTTATTGTTGTTCTATTTCCTTTATAGACTCATTTGTAACCCAAATAAGAACAGAGTGATTTTGTTCTATGGTGATGCTTACTGAAAATTTTTAAGATAAATTTAATTTTTAATTTTATAATTTTAATAAAAGATTTGCTAATATTAAGGTACTGGAAATAGTTGAATAGTTGATGTAAAAATTTCACATTAAGCATTAAGTTGACATCTCTGTGTGTACATATATATTTCAATTATTAATGACATAGTAAACACCAGAGAAAAGAACATTCTTAATTAAATTACTTTGCAGATGGATGCTAATAGTCTAAGCCATTGAAACATAAACGTTACTTCAAATCTTCTAAACATTGTACAAACTGACATGCTTTGCTGAAGCAATGCTCATTTTGTCAAACCCTTCCCATATACTTGCAATTTTATCACACTGTTATGAATAATAAAATCTATGTGTGAAGAGCATCAGTTTAGCACGTGAATAATCCATGCTTTGGTTATTATCTTAAAGTATTATGTCAGCATGTTTTGAGAATTATTTCCTCCATGTAAGTTAATTCCAATTTTATTTACTGTAAGAAATACTGGTTGATTTTCTTTGGGAGGATTGAATGCACCTAATCATAGGTATATCTGATTCTCATATGTGGTAAGTAGAATACGATTGAACTAAGAAAAAAAATGCTAGACACTGCAATTAATTTTATTAATGTTTACCAGCTGTAAACAGAAACCAGCATGAGATGTGTTTGTAAGAGACTTTTATTATAATACATTTGGGAGTCATAATGAAGCTAATCTTATTTTGTTTTTGTAAAGTACTTATAATATTGTCAATACAAACTTGTAAGTACATAGGTGGTTTATTTTGAGTGTATTAGAGAGTGAATTTAGATTGTTTTATTCCTGCTTTGTCTTTTCACTACAACAGGTTTATCCACCAGACCTCATCAAAACAGATTATCAAATCAAGGCTACTGACTTGCAACATATGCCTGGGCTTCATTCAATATACTTGAACTAAATCGATGCTTATTAAGAACCTCTGTGTGATTACAATATAATGTATATAAAAATACGTAACAATACCTCTTAATTTCAATATAAATTAAGACAAATGAAATATATTACCTCTGCTTTGTATTTAATATTTAAATCTGGTATCATTTTTAGTAGTTTAAGGCATCCTTGTCTTTGATGTAAGTACGTATTGGCAGCATTCTTAGATTTTAGTTAATCACTAAACACAAGCTCCAAAATGTCTTTTGAACCATGGACAATGTATGCAATGGTCCTACTCTTCAATTACAAAACAAAGATATAGGTATCATTTGTCAGGTAACATTCTAGGAAAAAATGAAGGCATGTCAAAGAACTCGTGCTTTTTAAAGTAGGAGATTAATCATAGGTAAACATGGGCATACATTTCTGTGGGCAAACAAAGAATTTTGAGATTTCAGACACTCTTAATAAGAAAGACACTTCAAAAGTAAATCATTTAGGGCTTAAAATAAAGATTATAAAATAAATTGACCAATGACTACTGTTTCTCTTACCTTGAAGTATTTCAAACAAGGCAAGTGTTTATACATCTTTTACATCAAAGCCTATTTCAACAGCAAAAATATCCAGACAGCGTATGTTAATAATGCACTAAATAAAAGTCTCTCAAATGGCTGAGAAATCATATGGCCCTTCCTATATAATCAATATAGCATTACAAAATCATAAGTATTCAGAGAAATGTGATTTAAAATAGCATCAAGAAACTATGTTATAAATTAGCAACAAATTACCGCATTCTGGTACAAATTAGCAGACTGTGGGATAAGCTTAAGCGTCGAGGAATGTGTACAAAAACTACTTCAGAAATACAAATCAATTAAGAAAACATAAAAATAAATGTAATCTTATTTCTTTATATAAATACCCTACATACCAACAGTTCTATTCTCAGGTATTTACAAAAGAGAAATTAGCATCAGTTCACAAATCACTTTCATCAGTTCACAAGACTCATCATCTTGTGAGGGATTGCTTGAGCCCAGGAGCTCAGACTAACCCCGGCAATATAGCGAGATCCCGTCACTGCAAAAACACTTAAAAAGTTAACTGGTTATGTTGGCTCATGCCTGTAGTCCCAGCGACTTGGGAGGCTGAGGCAGGAAAATCACTTGAGCCAGTGAAGATGAGGCCGCAGTGAGCCATGTTTGACCTGCTACACTCCAGCCTACACAACAAAGGAGATTGTGTCTCAAAAAAAAAAAAAAAAAAACAGAAACAAAAAAAAAAAAAAACCCAGAACATTTTGAGCACAATTTATACACAATAAAATTTGTACGAATTTAAATATATATATATACACACACACACACACAACAAAGCAAATCTAACTTTTAAGACTATCCCTCCAGGTATCTACATATGTTTTAATTGTACATATTAATACAAACATTCCATATCATTATCACTGCATTCATATCTGCATACAGCTATCTCTATACATACAGAAATACTTTATAATACATGTATATAGGTACATATAGTTTGATTAGAATATAATCAAAATCATGCTGTACTTCCTGTGCATACAATGAAAACAAACTCGATTACATGTCTTTGACAGTGATACATACTAGTACATGGTATTGTGTCCTGAACTGGCTCCTTCTGGTGGGTTCTTGGTCTAGTTGACTTCAAGAATGAAGCCGAGGACCCTCGTGGTGAGTGTTACAGTTCTTAAAGGTGGTGTGTCCAGAGTTTGCTCTTTCTGATGTTCAGACGTGCCGGGAGTTTCTTCCTTCTGGTGGGTTCATGGTCTTGCTGACTTTAAGAGTGAAGCCGCAGACCTTCACAGTGAGTGATACAGCTCTTAAAGGTGGCACGTCCGGAGTTGTTGGTCTCACTGGGTTTGTGGTCTCACAGGCTTCAGAAGTGAAGTTGCAGACCTCAGTGGGGAGTGTTACAGCTCATGCTCATAATTTTAGTGCAGGCCCAAAGAGTGTGCAGCAGCAATATTTTTTGCAAAGAGCAAAAGAATAAAGCTTTCACGGCCTGGAAGGGGACCCCAGCATGTTGCCTGCTGGCTTGGGTGGACTGCTTTTATTCCCTTATTTGGCCCCACCCACATCCTGCTGATTGGTCCATTTTACAGAGCGCTAATTGGTCCATTTTACAGAGTGCTGATTGGTCCGTTTTACAGACTGCTGATTAGTGCGTTTACAATCCTTTAGCTAGACACAGAGTGCTGATGGGTGCATTTACAATCCTTTAGCTAGACACAAAAGTTCTCAGAGTTCCCAACCGATTGGCTACACACAGAGCGCTGATTGGTGTGTATACAAACCTTTAGCTAATCGGGTCCCCACCCGACTCAGAAGCCCAGCTGACTTCACCTCTCACTATCAGTAAGCAAATCCTTTCCCAAATCAGCCATATCCCCTGCCTTTCAAATAATGTAATTGATTCAGTATTTTCTCATAACCTTTAACATATAGAAAGTACAGTGTTCCCAGATATGAATCTATGTTCCATCTATGTCAGAAAAACTGGAATATTTATTAAAATTACTTATTCAGAGGCACCTATTCCTGACCTATTGACTCAGTATCTCTAAAATAGGACCCATAAAACTTTATATTCTTAAAGCATCCTACATGACTCTTGGAAACAGCCTGGCTTTGGACAACAGGTGTGCAGTAGTGTTTATATTAAAGGTTTTAGACTATGACACAAAACGAGACATTCTTTCCATTAAAATATTAAGTGAAATTTGTACTTATTATTGTTGCCTTAATTTGTATTGAAATTAAGTATATCATAATTTTTATTTTTTTTTAATTAGAAGTAATATTTGACTATATATTTAATTCCATTCAAATCTGGAATACTTATTACATTCTAATATGAATTATAGAGCTTTTCTTTATTATCTAAGAATGAAACATTCTTTTCTGAGGATGGCTATGTTTAAGGGGAAGATATATTGGCAATTTTATTGAATGAAGTTGAAGTAGCCTTGGGGGAGAAAAAAAAAATTTCTCCTTAAGTCAGGTACTTTTGCTTTGTATCAAATTTTCAGGAATGAATAACTGCAGTTTTTTCCACTTGTCTTTAGACCAGCTTCATGCTTAAAAAAAATACAAATATCTTGTTTCAGAAGAGAGGAGAAACGAAGGTCAAGTAATGTTTTTGGCTCTTGAAAATATACACCTGTCTTTTAAAGCTGATCTAAAGTGATCACTAATGGGGAAAAGTGCTGGCAAAAAATGAAAAATTACATAAAAAGAGAAAGAAATTCAAGCCAAAATTTGAGAAAACTGTTGCCAGAATAAATGAAGTAACTTTATATTTTAAAAAATATGCCAGCTTATGATTATTTTTCATTTTTGGTAATAGGCAAACAAATTTGTTAATAGGCATACAGCTGTATTGAAAATAAAACTTAAGGAATAAGCAAGAAAAGATTAAGCATGATTTGTGTTTATTTTGTAAGTAAACAAACATCATGAAATATAAAGAATTCCAATAAATATACAAATACATTTTTCTTGTCTAATAATTCAAGGTATTTGTTAAACACCTTAACGTTACTAAACTAGTAAATGAATGATTTCAGATAGGCCCCTAAAAAGCCTTTCTTAGGAAGAAGGTAGAAAAATGATAACACAGTTTGATCACTCTTTCAAATGATATTTACTAACAGGTTCCAATCAAGGTATGAAATTTAGGAAATACAAAGAGGACAGATAGAATTCCTGCCATCTATGACCTCACAATCCAAAGTGGAAGACTCACTGATAAGCAAGCCATACGCATTAGAATTTGTAATGATAAAATGTAGTTACACATTGTGCAATGTGTGATTATAGAGGCAAAAACACAATGGGAAATATATATGAACTCCGGGACTGTGAAGCTTGTGGATAATGTTAAAAAAATTTTCTAGACAAAGTAGTATTTAAGTGATATTATTGAAGCTAAATAGCATTTTATCACAAGACCAAAGAAATATGCTAAGTCCAGATAAGACAAGAAAAAAAATACAAATGAAAAGATGTGAGAAATTCCATAGAGATTTTGAACAGTTTTACGAACAGTGTTAAAAAAAAAAAAAAAAAAAAAGCTGGACTTTTCCAATACCACTATAAGCAAAGTCTATCTCTGAAACATGTCTTGATCTTCTATCTACAACACAGTGATGTTACCAAAATACGTAAGTGGTAATGGGAAAATAAAGCATACCCAGGAAGGCTATAGGATGCAGAAGCTTTGAAACAGTGGAAGTTATGAGAAAACAAAAGCAAAATGTTTGCAAAGGCTATAGAGAAATCCTACAAAAGTAAAAGAAAATCAATAAACTTCACCTATTGATAGCATGAAATGGTATCACAGACACAGAGTTTCATTTGACGGTGAATAATCTGTTTTAATCTGTTTTCCTTTTTTTTTTCTTTGAGATGGAGTCTCACTCTGTCACCCAGGCTGAAGTGCAATGGTGCTACCTCAGCTCACTGCAACCTCCACCTCCCAGGTTCATGTGATTCTCCTGACTCAACCTCTTGAGTAGCTGGGATTACAGGCGCACACCACCACGCCTAGCTAATTTTTGTATTTTTAGTACAGATTTTAGTACATCATGTCAGTCAGGCTGGTCTTGAACACCCGACCTCGTGATCCACCCACCTCGGCCTCCCAAAGTGCTGGGCTTACAGGCATGAGCCACTGCACCTGGCCATAATCTCTGTTTTCTAAACCATGGTCCCAGATTCTCTTGAGTTCTATGTATGCCGCTGTTTCTGGCAGTCACTTTTTTATGTTTATGTGGATTTTGAACACTCACTCTTGTTTTTTGGAGTTAATGTGAATAAATCTGTTTTTATGCTGCAATAAAAATGGATTAAGAAATTAGAAGTGATGTATAGGATAAAAATAAAACTCTAAAACTTATACTTCATATCTCAGTTCATGCAAATACTAGACTATCACCATAGTGTTTCAGAGCCTTGGTTTTCTAATCTGTAGACTGGGGATAATGCTATGCATTTTTATGAATTTGTCGTCGACAGTGATTATATTTTATATGTTAGGCTTGATGACTGGCAGGCAATAAGCTAACACATTTTATTCAGTATTGTTCAAATATCAATAGATATTTCTTGAAGGAATAAATAAGCCAGGGTAAAAGGCATCTCTATATTCTAGCTTCAGAGCTAAATCACAAATTCTGTCTTTTTTATTTGTTGTATTTGTCAATATGTTAAAAAGAAGTTTAGATTGCATACTTATCAAATTTGCTAATCACCAAAAACTAGCCGAAACAGTTAGTGCTGGGTGGTAATTAAGTTTTCAAAAAAGTCTTGATGCAGCTTAACAATGAAAAAATTAAAGTTGCTTGTTTCAAAGTATTTTAACATGTAGGAAAGTTTTCAGGACTGATAAAAATTTTAAATATGACTAATCTTTAGACCTGGCATTTAGTTACTAGAAAATTACCTTACAGAAATAACAGTGCAATATTATATGCAAGATATATGCAATATTTTTATTCAAGGTTGCATACATAATGCAAGGTTATATGTAAATAAATGTTTACCAGCGTTATTAAAAAACTGGACATCATCTAAATTTCCATCAACTGGAAAAATCTTAAACTTATTATGATGCATGTATATTATGTAATGGCAGGTAGGTGATGAAAAGGATGAAGGTGACCCCTTTGTAGAAATAAAGTATAGTGCAGTATTTAAGAACATGTTCTCTAGAGCCAGATTAACTGGGATAGAATCATAGCTGGAGATTATGCGCTAGTAGTACTTCAGCCCTCTGTACTTCTGTTTCCTCATCTATAAAATGTAAATAGTAGTAGCACCTAGTTCTTAGGGTTATTGTGACAATTATATGAATTAATATATGTAAAACTTTTAGCTCATTACCTAGAATATAGGAAGCACTGGATGACTAGTCGTACTTATTAATTGTGATAGTATAAAAATATTCACAATGTATAAGTGAAAAACAAAAGTATGAAACAACATGTAGATTTGCAATTTCTATTTTTTATAAAAAAGGAGGGTTATTGCACATGCACCTAGAAATACGTAGAAATACAGATTTGATAAGAGGAGAGAGAAGGAATTAATTATCAATAAACAGTAGGTACAGATACAGAATTAGAAATAACAGGTACTTTTCTCTTTTTGCATGCTAGCTTCCTCTGGAGCGCTTTGAAACTAAAATGACATTGATACCAATGGTAACTGCTTATTTTCACTGTTTGAAGAAGATAAAGTTGAAAATATTTGGTGAAAACTAAGCAAAATGGTAAGTACACAGAAACAAGAAGTATCACATGAGTGCTATAGTGCTATAGTATGGAAACTAATACATACCAGCCAAGGTCATCTTTTTTTTTTTTTAACAAGAAGTATTATTTTTTAATTTCTGAAAGCAGCATAGGACAGCCTGGAAGTTGTGATGACATTACTCATAAAAATAATTTTATTTATTAAAAAAAAATCCTTACAAGAAATCTAGTTTTCTGGTTAGCTTTTTCTTTTACTTTCTATTAAAAATAATATTTAATATTTTTCAAATATTAAAATACACATGGAAAACATACTAATTTTTACACAAAACAATGTTTTCCATTATATTTGATAATACAGTAAACATGTTTAGCATGTTCTGGGTCTTTCTACTAAATGCTCTTTTGTGTAGATAATCCTTAGACTTAATAGGAAAGGTGACTATGTTAAAATGCTAAAGAAAGACAGTTAGGTGATCATTATAGGTTACTTAGGGTATAATTAGCATTAACCCCATTTACAGATCAGAGCCCTCTGGCAGCTACTTATGCCGGATCAAAAACTATTTTGTCTCTTTGACAGTGGAACAATAAAAAATCTGTGGAAAGTGTGGCCCACAGAGAGAAAACACATTTATCTTTAGTCAACACATGTTACTAGACTCAGTGGCACTTGAGAAATAGCAGTGATAACCTCCACAATCAGCTATTGGTGTTCTTACCGCAATTCCTATTATGCAACTGATGGTGTGCCTTTTGGCTTTTTGGTTAAGAGAACTATTCATTCTGCTGTATAAATTAGATGAGTCAAATAAAGTTATGACACAGGGGCAAACTGTGGCTCATGTTCTAACTCCATAGGAATTATCAAAAAGGAAAAGGCATTTTTGTTGTGGAAAGTAAATTTGTGCCATAATCTCAAAGTAATGATGTGCACTAAATTATTATGCTGAAACACAAATTAAACAAGAGGGGGGCAAAGAAAGGATGTTCATGCTGTTGGGAGGGTGAAACACTAAAACTCACAGATAAAATTGTTAATTTTTTAAACATATATAAAAAGTTATTGTTAATTATAATTCTGTCATGTTTCTTATCAGATATGCTGAATTTATAAACAGGATAATCTATATTAAGTCTACTATACTCTGAGAAATTAACCACATAAAATGATAAAATAATAGCAAATTTAAAAATCTAAAAATGGCCTATGAAAAACATTGTAGTGTGTGTTGTTTTGAAAAACCCACTATTTATAGGTCAATGGTTAAGCTACTTAATATTCTGAGAGTTTCAAGGTTTTTAATTTACCGATTGATATAAAGTATTTCCCATACTCAATGCTGAAGAAAAACAGTACATAAAACTGTTTTACAAAAAGAGAAATGATTGCATATTGTATCTGTACCATCAGATACAATGGTAAAGCATCAATGGGTAGGTAGTGCTTTTCATGTAGCTTTCCATGAAAGGTATGCATGTTTTCCATGCAAAAGTCATCTTTATAATTCCTAATACACATGCTTACTAAAAGAAATTCCTATCAATTCTTCAATGTAAATACTTTCATTACATATAGGTAAAGTAAACTTTCTTCTGATTTTCTGTTTATTTTCTTGAAAAGAAAAGATAGGTAGGTAAAATGCAAGATATCTTATAAAAGAGGTAGGTAATATGCAAGATATTTTATAAAACATAGTTACTTTCACAAAGCTAAGAACTAATTGACGCAACTGGCTGGGCGCGGTGGCTCATGCCTGTAATCCCAGCACTTTGGTAGGCCGAGGTGGGTGGATCTCCTGTGGTCAAGAGTTTGAGACCAGCCTGGCCAACATAGCAAAACCCCATCTCTATTGAAAATACAAAAATTAGCCAGGTGTGGTGGCATATGCCTGTAATCCCAGCTACTCAGGAGGCGGATGCACAAGAATAGCTTGGGAGATGGAGGTTAGAGTGAGTCGACATCGCATCACTACACTCCAGCCAGGGGGACAGTGAGACTCCATCTCAAAACAAACAAACAAACTCCCTAATTAACACAACCAAGGATATTGGCTGACATTTTGTCCTGACTAGAAGACAGGATATATATAACTTAGAAAAGCGTCATTAGTAGAATTTCAGAGGGGTCATTATATATATTGACTTTTGGACCTGAAAACTTAATTTTTATGCTTGTATTTTTCGTTTAAGTTTCACACAATCCATTGCTATTTCAGGTAGAGCAAAGGCAAACTCAACTTATAAGAGTGCTATAATATAATAAAACTCATTTATCACATTATTTAATTTAAAAAATAATTCTTTTTATTTCAGCAAATGCTTAAAAAGTTCTTACTATCAACTAAAAAGCAAATTTGGGTCTGGGCATAACAGTAGATTTGGGTTTGGCTATGACCATCAAGGACTCTGCCTTGGAGCAATTTGCTGTCTAGATCCACAGTCACCAAGCCTAATAAAGGACTTGCATGCAACCTACACTTATGCATACACTCATTCATATGCTCAATCACGTATTATGATCATTTTAATATTTCAAAAGTAAAAATAGTACTCATTAACTTACTTGTTTGCTCCCTATGTGTTAAGTTCTGTGCTAAGCATTTCACACATATCAAATTTTTTAATGTTGTAACAATATGAAGCAGATAGAATTTGTGTTCTAATTATATACGAAAAGATTGAGGATCAGAAAATTTAAAGGATTTGCTCATGATTACACAGCTAATGATTTAGTAGGAAAACATTATACATCATTTATTAAGAAATTCTAAAGAATGACCAGTACAATCAAATTTTTCAAGTCCAGTCAAAAAAACCTAGACCCTGGTTTCTAGATCTGTTCCATGAAGGAAGAGATTTGTACCTGGTCAAATAATTTCTGTACTACACACCTGTCCTCTTCTTACAAAATTTATGTTAGTATTCATAAGGCTATGAGAATACTGCAACAAAAATCCCTGCTTGACGTTACTCACATCTACCAGAAACCCATTTTTTTTTAACTTCAAGAATACATTATTTCTGTGACACTTGTAAGCATAGAAAATATTTAGGTAAACATTGATCTACAGGTCAAGTTAAGATTGTAAATTTCCACTGTGTAGAATGAGAACAGAACAAAGAAAATCAGCTGTATTCTCAAGTATAAGTCTAAAAATTAGAAATCAATAAATTTATTGTGTAAACAATATTTATCTTGATACTCCCAGTTTAAGATGTCTTTGGAAATTTTGAGACATTAAAGCAAAACAAAACAAAACAATTTGATTATCACTGATTGCTGTTGTCCATTTTACTGTGCTCTGTCACATAACTACAATGTCCTCCAATACCAAGAGTGTTGTCTGCTAAAGGTGAAATTTTAATTACTTGAAGTAATAGGGGAAAGTGTGAAGCTAGCTAATTAACAATCTATCACTACTACCAAAAACAAAATTAAATTACTTGGACCTCTAGTTGAGGTGAGATCTGTCATCTTTGTATAAAATGAACTGAAAGTTTCTGTATTACTTTACTTTCATGATTTTATCCAAGGTAATTGATCTTGTTGATGATGCTCAGCAAGTTTTATATGGCTCTCTGTTACTTTAACATTGTACTATGGGGTAAGCAAGCATCAAGTATAGGATGACACCAAAGAGTCTTGGGAAATAATGGCAAGAGAAAGTAAACTTATTATCCTCATTTTGAAAGGTAAAATTTAATCATTTATCAGGTCCAAAATGACAATGTCTCACTAAGAAATCCATGTTATGAAACTCATCATCCAGGCCTGCACTAGGATTAGCATCATCCTTTATTCCTTGGAAACCAAGCTTACCAAATTTATCTCCCATCCCCTCTTCTCTGAAAATGTCTAACAGCAGCACTTTTTTTCTACATTTTCATAGATCTCATGTGTTTCTACTTTTTCCATATTCTTTCTCTCTCTTTCTCTTAGGCTAAAATGTATGGTTTTCCAACTTCCTGCTCCTGTGCAGTCATTTGCTTCTCTTAATGTATACTAAAACAAATGGGAAGCAATATTTAAGAAATGATTCGGCAGTGCCTTAAACATTCTTGCTTTAAAATTTAAGAAAGGACTATAATGAGGTTCCTACTGTCATGCAAGATAGGTGAATCGGTAATTTCATGACATATTCAAGAATTATTTTCCATTTCAGTGGACTAAAAGTATTGTTTCTCATTCCTTGAAACCAAGGGACTATTTGCTGGCTTCTTAAAAAATGTTTTATGAGTAAATTTAGCTCAATGAGCTGAAGGAAAAGGTGGAACTAAGTCATGCTGACAGACAAAATGGAATAAAGTCCTTCTTTGCAGTCCATTAGGAAGTCATCTCTCTTTTCTTTGTGCTCATTACCTGTATTTTCTCTCACTACATTCACAAAAACCTAAGTAATAAATGTATCAGAAGCTCTTAGTAAATTATTGATTTTTGAAAGGTGAAAGAAATGCAGAAGAAAAACTGTGGAGTTTTGTACTACTTTTCAGAGTTGGGGATGTATTCACTAGCAAATTAACTAGATTTTTTAATCCTTCCATATTATTGTGAACTTTGTCTACAATTTTATGAAAATTATATTGTATGTCTTTCTAGAGAGAAACTACTAATAGAAATACATGTATATAAAAACTTTGTCTTCCCACATTGACGTTTAGCATTGCCCTTTATATCAAGGAAAATTTTTAACATCTAATGTAATTCATCGATTATATCAGGACATTATCAAAATTTCCTGTACTAAGTTGTGAAAAAAACCTCTAAATAGTGATTATACATTCCATTAATGTCCAATATATTCAAACAACGTAATATTTTAAATTACAAACACATGAAACTTAGAGTTTGGAGGAACAGATAAAACATCAACACAAAATAGAAGTATTTTAATGTATAGGTCATCCATTAGGTGAAGAAGTTCAGAGTATTTTAGATTTTACTTTATTAAACCCATAACAGATCCGAAACTAAAGAAAGGGAGTTTCATGAATTCTACTGAGTAAAATATAAAAGTCTATGTTCTATATTGCAAAGTAGTTTTACCCCCTCTAGATGTGGTATTTAACATTTATGGACAACACCAACATGAGTTCAATTTCTTTGAATTTCTCAAACCATATATTTATTTTTTCAGGGTATGTGTAGCTGAGATTTCCGTTATATGCTAGATGAGAATTTGGATAGAAGACACAATGTGTTCTTCCACAAAAAAAATATTTAATTTCTTACAACATTCAATTATATATTTCTACTATCTATTATTCTATCATTGTACTCTACAACTGTTATTCGACTTCTCTCTTCTCTCTGAACTCGTAAAAAGCAAAACAAGATTCTATATATCTAGAAAATATTTTGTGGACCTGAAATTGATGCCTTAAATTTTTAGCATTAGAAGCAATTAAAATCAGATAAAATCCTCAAGGACTTAAAGCCAACATAAATTTTGATCTAAGACAATTTTTGTTTGTTTGTTTCAAAGGGAGAGGTGTCTAAGAGATTAATGTTTTACTGGCTTAACAGGGCATTTTTCTCCACTTCCCTTGCAAACAAAGACTGAACAACAAAATAATTGTTTGTGTTGTCTTTAGGATTCAAAGATCTTATAGGAAAATATCCTCTTAATGTGTTATTTTTGGCATTAAGGAAATATTATTTGCATACATGATTTAGAAAGGTCTCTGGACTAGCATCTTGATTACAGTGGGGACATGGCTTTGGTATTAAAGGCAGTTGGATGTTCTATTTTCTTTATAAAGTACCCTACCATACCTCAATGCTGTACTTTGTTTTAGTGAGTAGTATCTTAAATTGTATAAGCCAGAATAGCATACCATATACTACTGCTCAAATTATTTGTGTGAACTTAGAAAAATAAGTGGATCTTTCTGGTCTTTGAGTTTCTTCCTTTGTAAAGTTGGTGATTTTAATGTAATAATTAATGATTTCCTTCAGTTGTTATACGTGAGAATTCTGTGGAACTATGCTGAATCTGGGTTTATTTATAAGACTCTTCAGGTGGCTGGTGAACTGAGGAATAGTATGTTAGGATATAATAAAAGTCTTTGACATATATATTCTTCCAAAAACTCCAAATGAAAGCAATGCATAATGCATTTTCTTCTGCCAGCTGACATTTTTTTTTTCTTTTAGGCTTATTTACTTCATTATTGTCTGTAAAAATGAGGAGGGTTAGAGAAAATAAAGATAGAGGAGATACAGAAGATGAAATAAAAGGAGAGTTATAATTTTATTAAAGTCTTCTAATTCTAGACTCCATAATCTAGAATCTAGAGCAAATACTTCCAAGAAAAGAATAAATATATGTGTGGGTATTATTCCTTTAAACTATGCAAACAAATCTAATTATTGTTAAATATGACAATTGATAAATGAAGTAAATGACTTAAGTTGTCTTAGTGAGCACGGGTGGGTGAAAAATGCCCAGAGGAGGTGGCTGGGAATTTCAAACCAGCTAACATTGCTGGTTGGACTGGGGATATTGAATTTAAAGGGAGAGAAGTTCCAGGGAGAAGTGTGAGAGTCACTCTCAACTCTATGAAGGCATTTCATATCCTAAAGGGAGAAGACTTTCTTCATTTGGCCAAAGAGGTCAGGAAAAGGTCCCCTGGATGAAAGTTAAAGATTACAAACTTTAGGTAGAAATGTATGATAATCAGACTTCCAGAAGGTGAGTATGAAAACTTCAGAGAGGTTGAATTCTCCATTGCTGGAAATGTCTTTTTCAAGATCAAGGAACAGGTTGAGATGTTTAGAGGGTCCTAATGCATCAGATAGATATGTGCTTGGCAGAAAGGAGGGTTAAGAAACAGTGGGGCAGAAACCTTCAATACCAGTAGTTAATTTCATATATATATACACTTCTGATTTTTAAGGGGACTTTTATTATTAAATTTTGTGGTATTTTCCTCTCTTTCTTTTTTAATTTAAATAGTTTTGGAGGAACAGATGGCTGTTTTTGGTTACATGGATAAGTTCTTTAGTGGTAATAACTGAGATTTTGGTGCACCTATCACCCAAGCAGTGTACACTGCACCCACTGTATAGTCTTGTAGCCCTCACTCCCCTGCCCACTTCCCCCACCCAAAGTCTATTATATAATTCTTATGCCTTTGCATCCTTGTAGCTTAGCTCCTACTTATAAGTGAGAACATGATATTTGGTTTTTCATTCCTGAGTTACTTCACTTAGGATAATGGTCTTCAAATCCATCAAGGTTGCTGCAAATATCATTGTTTCATTCCTTTTTATGATTGAGTAGTATTCCATGATATGTGGATATATACAACATTTTCTTTATCCATCCATTTGTTGATGGGCATTTAGCTGGTTCCATATTTTTGCAATTGCAAATTGCACTGTTATAAACACAAGAGTGCAAGTATCTTTTTCATACAATGACTTCTTTTCCTCCGGGTAGATACCCAGTAGTGGATTGCTGGGTGAAACTCTAGTTCTACTTTTAGTTTTTTAAGAAATCTCCATACTGCTTTCCATAGTGGTTGTTCTAGTTTACATTCCCACTAGCAGTGTAAGAGTGTTCCCACTTTACCACATCTATGCCAACATCTATTTTTTATTTATTTTTTTCATTATGACCATTCTTGAGGAGTAAGGTGGTATCTCACTGTAGTTTTAATTTGCATTTCCCTGACAGTGATGTTGAGCATTTTTTCATATATTTTTTAGCCATTCATAGATCTTCCTTTGAGAATTGCCTATTCATGTGCTTTGCCCCCTTTTTAATGGGATTTTTTTGTTTTTGTTTTTGTTTTTTTGCTGATTTGTTTTGAGTTCATGGTAGATTCTCAATATTAGTCCTCTGCTGGATGCATCGTTTGCGAATATTTCTCCCATTCTGTGGTTTGTCTGTTGACTCTGCTGATTCTTTTTTTTTTTTTGAGACGGAGTCTCGCTCTGTCGCCCAGGCTGGAGTGCAGTGGCCAGATCTCAGCTCACTGCAAGCTCCGCCTCCTGGGTTCACGCCATTCCCCTGCCTCAGTCTCCCAAGTAGCTGGGACACCAGGCGCCCGCCACCTCGCCCCGCTAGTTTTTTGTATTTTTAGTAGAGATGGGGTTTCACCGTGTTAGCCAGGATGATCTCGATCTCCTAACCTCGTGATCCACCCGTCTCGACCTCCCAAAGTGCTGGGATTACAGGCTTGAGCCACCGCACCCAGCCGACTCTGCTGATTATTTATTTTACTGTGCAGAAGCTTTTTAGTTTAATTAGGTCCCATTTATTTATTTTTGTTTTTCTCACATTTGCCTTTGGTTTCTTGGTCATGAATTATTTTCCTAAGCCAACATCTAGAAGAGTTTTACCAATATTATCTTCTAGAATTTTTATGGTTTCAGGTCTTAGATTTAAGTCCTTGATCTGTCTCAAGTTGATTTTTGTATACAGTTAAGAGATGATGATCCAGTTTCATTATTCTACATATGGCTTGCCAGTTATCCCAGCACCATTTGTTGAAAGGGTGTCCTTTCCCCACTTTATGTTTTTATTTGCTTTGTCAAAATGAGTTGCCTGTATTTAGCTTTATTTCTGGGTTCTCTATTCTGTTCCATTGTTATATATGCCCATTTTTATACCAGTACCATGCTGTTTTTGTAACTATGGCCTTGTCATATAGTTTGAATTCAGATAATGTGATACCTCCAGATTTGTTCTTTTTGGCAGCCTTGCTTTGGCTATATGGGGTCTTTTTTTGGTTTCATACAAACTTTGGATTATTTTTCTAGTTCTGTGAAGAACAATGATAGTACTCTGATAGAAATTGCATTGAATTTGTTGATTGCTTTTTGCAGTATGGTCATTTTCTCTATATTTGATTTTACCCATCCATAAGCATGGAATGTGTTTCCATTTGTAAACTGGAAATTAACTCCAAAAGGAATGACCAAAACTATACAAACACATGGAAATTAAATCATCTGCTCTTGAATAATCTCTGGGTCAACGATGAAATCAAGATGGAAATTTAAAAGCTGTCTGAAGCTACATAATAGTGACACAACTTATCAATACCTCTGGGATACAGTAAAAATGGTGCTAAGAGGAAAGTTCATATCATTAAATGCCTATATCGAAAAATCTGAAAGAGAGCAAATAGAAAATATAAGGTCACACCTCAACAAACTAGAGAAATAAGAACAAACCTAACCCAAACTCAGCAGAAGAAAAGAAATAACAAAAATCAGAGCAGAACTCAATGAAATTGAAACACAAAAATACTACAAAAGATAAGTGAAACAAAAAGCTGTTTCTTTGAAAAGATCAAATTGATGGACCATTAGCAACATTAACCAAGAAAAGAAGAGAGAACATCCAAATAAGCTCAGTTAGAAATGAAATGGTAGATATTACAATTGATACCACAAAAATACAAAAGATTGTTCAAGGCTTCTATGAACAGCTTTATGTACACAAACTAGAAAATCTAGAGGAGCTGAATAAATTCCTGGAAATATGTAATGCTCTAAGACTAAATCTGGAAGACATGAAAACTCTAAACAGACCAATAACAAGTAGCAAAATTGAAACAGTAGTAACTTAAAAACTGCCAACAACAACAGAAAAGTCCATGACCAGATGAATTCACAGCTGAATTCTATCAGACATTCAAAGAAGAAATGGTACTAATCTCACAGAAACTATTCCAAAAGATAGAGAAAAAGAAGATCCTCCAAAAGTCATTCTTTGAAGCCAGTATTACCCTAATTCCAAAAGCAGGAAAGAACACAATAAAAAAGAAAACTACTGACCAATATCCCTGATAAACATAGATACAAAAAATCCTCAACAATACACTAGCTAACAAAATCCAACAGTGTATCAAAAAGATAATATATCATGATCAAATGGGTCACATACCAGTGATGTCAGTAAATGGGATTACATGAACAGAAAATAAAACAAAACTTATATGATCATCTCAATAGCTGCAGAAAAAGCATCTGACAAAATCCAGTAACCATTTATGATTAAAACCATCAGCAAGACTGGTATAGAAAGGACATGTCTCAATGTAATAAAAGCCATCTATGGCAAACCCACAGCCAACATCATACTAACCAGGGAAAAGTTGAAAGTATTACCCCTGAGAACTGGAACAATACAAGGATGCCCACCTAATCACTTTTATTCAACATAGTACTGAAAGTCCTAGCCAGAGCAGTCAGACAAGAGAAAGAAATAAAGGGCATCCAAATCAGTGAAGAAGATGTCAAACTGTTGCTGTTTGCCAATGATATGATTGCATACCTAAAACTCTAAAGACTCATCCAAAAATCCCCTAGATCTGATAAATGAATTCAGTAAAGTTTCATGATACAAAATCATGTTCACAAATCTGTAGCACTGTTATACACCAACAACCAAGCTGAGAAACAAATCAAGAACTCAATCTCTTTTTCAACAGCTGCAAACAAACAAACAAACTTAACAATAAATCTAACCAAGGAAGTGAAAGATCTCTACAAGGAAAACTATAAAACACTGCATTATTTTAATTAGAAAAGACCATCAGGAATTAATAGAAACCCACAATTCAAATATTCAAAGTATAGATATTTTTAAAATTTGTGTCTACTTTTAAGACCTTCTTCATGAATATTTTTGAGGAGTAATTTAAGAAATAAATATCTTTTTTTGTAAGAAATCTAAAGCTTCAAAGGTAGCTGTGAATCAAATCAAACAAATTTATCAATTGCTAAAACTTTCAGCTTTTGCAGTTTGAATCAAATTCAAGGAAAGTATTTCCTACACATATTTAAGGCCATAGAAATGAGCTACTTTTCCCTCTCTCTTTCATTTCCTAATTCATCTTCCTTAACTCCCTTTTTGTAATTATATATGAGCAAACATGGGATATATATATATGGAACTCAGTAAACAAAGTTATTTTGTAGAGAACCTGTAGAGAAAAATGTTTAGCTCTTCATAATGCTTTAACCAAAGTCCACACAAGATAATTAGGTGAGAGTTACTGAAGATATTATTCAGTGACACAGTAAAAAATAACTATGTTACCATCCAGATGATCTTGAGTTGGTAGGTCATTGATTTAATGATTTATAAAAGTAAACTGAATACAATAGTTAGGACTGAATAGGTGGTGGCACTGTAAGTCAATTTGAAAATAATCATGAAACGGTGACATAATGTTATGAAAAAGTTTAAAATTCTTGGATTTATAAAGGCAGAGCAAGAATACAAAGACTAAAAGGAGAAAGTTAAATTAACAGTTTTGCTTTTGTGGTTGACTTTCTCAAGAAGTATTAAACTCCATTATAGGTTTTATTTTAGTTTTCAACATTAACCTTTTCAATTTCATGTAAAAAAAATGAAGGACAAATGAATGAAGGGGTAGGGAATAATCCCTTCAGGCAAATCTTGAGCTCACCTTGTTATGTTATTAACGCATTAACCTCGAAGGAATAGATAGTCCTTTGAGGTTAAAACATCAGCAAATCCAATCTCTCTTTTTTTTTTTTAATTTGAAGCAGTTATAGAAATAATAGCTATATAAACCATGGCTTTGGAAATTCTTGTATTTGCATAAAAATTTAAAGTTTATAAAATACTTTCACATGCATCATTTAATTTTTATTTTTACTTTTCAAACTCCGTAAGAAAAAGGCAGGAGAGGCATTATTATCACATTTTATAGAACAAAAAGCTAATAGATTGGGAATAACTTACTCGAATTCATGAAACAAGTATGTGAACCCAGTTTTCATGGATCAAGCCTACTGCATCTCATGGCTTCCTTCAATAGTCCATTGATTACAGGCCGTTTTAAAACACAATCTAGCCTCAGAATAGAAATACTTCTTTGAAAATTCATTTCCCATATATTGTTTCAAAGTTTTCTGTGAAAACATTTTGTAAAAAGAAATTAAACCCTTGCATACCTTTCATAGAAAGATAAGATGATGTTGGATGTCTTGCTAAAAATATATTTTCTTCCTATACTTGATAATAACTTTAATTTTCTACAGGTGTTTGTATAGGTTACTTTCATTTTTATTTTTGTATCCTGTAAAAAGTCTGGAAATGTCTGTTGCATTTTAATGACAGGGACTAGGGACTAGATAGAGTATCAGGAAGGTAAACTATTTTCACTAGTTGTTCCCAGTTCAGCTCAAATTGCCTTTTTACTTGGCTTAATTGATATATTAACTCCTAGTTATATACAATAACTAAGCCAGAAATAATTAAGACTCAGATAGCAATATGCATAAATATTAAAATTGAATCTTAATCTAAAATATTGCTGCCATTCTTTAATGATATCTCAGAAGTAGAAAAGCATGAACTGTCTTATTCAGTCTCATTCCTAGTGTGTGAAGTTTCATAAATGTTGGTAAATTGACCTTGTGTAATGGATCTCAATAAGTTAATGAATCTATCTTCCTTGTTCCAAACTGAACGACATCTAAAAATGTCCCATATTTGATCTCATTAATTGATATCAGGTGTGAAAATTGTATATATTCAGTAATATTTATATCATGGGTTGAGTAAAATTATAAAACATATAAATTCAGTATTTCTATTATGCTAGAAAAATTTCAGTACCTTCAATATGAGTTCATTTTTTATTATTACTATTAGCTTATAATATTTTTCTATACAGCACATAGCTACAATAAACGTTTCTTGCAGCTATCAAAACTTGAGTCAGACTGAGTTTGTCAAAAGTATTGAAACGATGCGCACTGAGGATTTATGTGACAAAGAAGAAACCAAACCCCACACATTGATAACTGACAGACATTCTACATGGAAAGTTTCAGCTGTAGAAGACAGAAGGCCAAGTTGATGTATGGGTCAACAATCATCTCCATGTGTTATCCTGCGGCCCAGCAGCACTGGTCTCTACAGAGATCTCTCTACAGTGTTTCTCAAATTCTATTATTTGTCTTTAAAACCTGTCACTGTGCAAGGTAGGGAATACAACTTTATGTAAATTACACTTATAAAACTTCAGTAAAATTAAGAATGCTGGATGTATAGAAGGTAATTTGTCTCTCAGGTTATATGCATGAAAGTCCATGTATGTGTGAATATGTACAAATTTCTCAAAATAAAGACAGGCAATTGTCAGCAAAACTAATAGAAATTTAATACTGGCTAACTGAAAAGCATTTCTCTTTACTTGAATTAAATAGAATTTCATAGTTCATTGAGACATAATTGTTTAAAAGTAGATATTTATTGAAAAATCCATGGTAATATGTGTATACATATGTATTTTTATATTAATATATACTCATATATTTCAATTAGTTTATAACTTCTCAATGAAGTATTAATCATAATATTTAAATATTATAATGAATATTAAATTATTGCATAAAATTGCTGAAAGTAGGCCGGGCGCGGTGGCTCAAGCCTGTAATCCCAGCACTTTGGGAGGCCGAGACGGGCGGATCACGAGGTCAGGAGATCGAGACCATCCTGGCTGACACTGTGAAACCCCGTCTCTACTAAAAACTACAAAAAACTAGCCGGGCGAGGTGGCGGGCGCCTGTAGTCCCAGCTACTCGGGAGGCTGAGGCAGGAGAATGGCGTGAACCCGGGAGGCGGAGCTTGCAGTGAGCTGAGATCCGGCCACTGCACTCCAGCCTGGGTGGCAGAGCGAGACTCCGTCTCAAAAAAAAAAAAAAAAAAAAAAAAAAAAAAATTGCTGAAAGTAAAACTTTGACAAATCATCTAGAAATGTAAATATCTACATTACTATGGTATATATATCATTAAATTTTTGATAAAATAAATTGACATTTTAATAATGTGGCTGCTTATTATCTTATAATTTTTCTGAATATTTATACAAAATTAGATTTAAACAATATACTCTTACCATCAGTGAATCTAGTAGTCTCTTAAGGCTAACTGTACACTGTGTGTGTGTGTATATATATTTATATACATACACATGCAATTGTATATATATGTGTGTGTGTATATATATACACACATACATATATTTGTAAGCTTATGTCACTGCATACAACTAATAAAACCAAATTTCAAAATGTTCCTTTTTAGTTATTTATTGGCAATAAAGTCTTACTCAAAGTAAGCAAGCTCAAGCATGGCATATTTGGTTAAATAAATAATGCATAGAAAATTAATACCAAAAAATCTTATTTATGGTGTGGCTTCAAATATACATTTTGTTTAACAGATGGTTAGTGGACTACACTGCCATTAGCATAACCAATCAGCCCAGAAATAATTATCAGACCCCTATTCTATACCAGACAATATTTTGCCAAATTAGTTCTAAGAGTGAATAAAACAGACAAATAGTTCTGCTAAGATAGAGTTTATATTCTAGTAGAAAGAGGTAAACAAATATATTCTTTCAAATGGTGATGAGTGCTCCTGGTGTTTGTGTGCTTGTTGATGGAGGGTGGTTTGGGATTTTATGTAGGGTGACCACAAAAGCCACAGAGAAAATGTCACTGAGCAGTGACCTGAAGAAGGTGGTGGAGCAAGTCAAACAAATATATGAGAAAAGAACATTCCATACAGAGGAAAGAGGTTGAACTAAGCTTTGAAGCTGAGGCTCGCCTGGCAAACTCAGTAAGTGAGGAAGAAGACAGACTTGAGCAAAGAGAGGTAGGAGTTGATTGACAGAAGTTAGATCACACAGAGCCTCCCAGGACATTAGAAGGCCTTGGCATTTATTCTGAGTAACGTTGAAAGGGTTGAGCAGGCCGGGCGCGGTGGCTCAAGCCTGTAATCCTAGCACTTTGGGAGGCCGAGACGGGCGGATCACGAGGTCAGGAGATCGAGACCATCCTGGCTAACACGGTGAAACACCGTCTCTACTAAAAAATACAAAAAAAACTAGCCGGGCGAGGTGGCGGGCGCCTGTAGTCCCGGCTACTCGGGAGGCTGAGGCAGGAGAATGGCGGGAACCCGGGAGGCGGAGCTTGCAGTGAGCTGAGATTCGGCCACAACACTCCAGCCTGGGTGACAGAGCGAGACTCCGTCTCAAAAAAAAAAAAAAAAAAAAAAAAAAAAAAGAAAGGGTTGAGCATAGGAATGACTTGATCTAATTTATTTTTTTAATAGGCCCAAGTACAGCTGTTGAAACACAATATAATTCTGAACACATTTTGGTTTTGAAATTGAACACGTGTTTTAGCTTAATGCAGACACTGAATTTTTAACCCACTTACTACTGCCAAAGACACATCCTGTGCTATATGAAACATGCAGTGGAAATGTGATGTGTTTCATGAAAGGAAATGCTTATTTCATTGCTATGTGTGTAAGGAGTTTGTTCTACAAGTTTGAATTGGTTTGTATACTATTACTTCTCAAAAATATTTATACAATAAATTAACTAAATGGTCAAAGTGAGTAAAGTAAGTTTGTTGTAATTAAAAATTTCTTAGATATACAATTTTGTTATTTGCATATGTCTTTTGTACTAAACGTTGATATAAGTTAATAGAAATGGTGAAAATACAGATACAAGTCCTATTCAATGTAAATATATAGTATTTACTAACAAGCTTGTACACATCAAAATGTAAGTTACTCCATGTGTTATTTAAAAAAAATGAGTATCATATACTTTCTGAAGAATTTAAGGTTATATGAAAAAAAGGAAAAAAGTAATTCAGAATACCTTTTTATATTGCCATATTTCTTTGTTGAATTGTCCTTAGATATTCTAAAATCTGTACATTGTACCCAAAGCAGGCCCCATGACAGTGTTTGTGAGCTTTGATTAGGAGCCAGTATACGGTCGCTTTTATCTAATGCATTCCTATAGCAGAAAATCTAAAATGAACACACACTGTTATCTTCTCTGAAAACAACATACCATAATAACCAGAGGTCATCTTCCAGACAAGTCTATCAGCAGGAATATTGGGGTCCAATGAGAATCCGACAGAGAAGCAGTCATGGCATGCAAGCGGCAAGCTGAGAAGTTCTTCAGCTAAGTGTACTACAGTAGATTTGACCTTGCCTCTGGGTAAGAAAAAAATTATACTTTGCATGAGCTATTTCATGTTAACCATAGACTCAGTGATTCTCTCTGTTTGGTTTTTGGATCTTAATGCTTTTCTGCAGCATATTTCCTTTAAAAGGCATGATTATACAATAGTAGGAATCATTTGGAATATACACCTGAGATGCAGTTTTCTTTCCACAGTGATAGTTCCTCTTAACTTTCAAATTTCATGTGAATTTAAGTTTTTCTCTTGCTGTATTGCTATTCTATTGTCAAGAAATGATGAATTTTTCAACTGTTATATTTTATTATAGCATAGAGTAGAAACATAGCATAGTAGCATAGAAGCACTGGAGTAGAAATCAAAATAAGTAATTAGTTTGGCTCTGCGAATTATTACTCACACAATCTTCTGAACTCTGTGACCTAAAATATCTTAGTTTACAAAAAGTAGACAATAGTATTTTTTTTTGTTTATCTCAGAGATACATGGTAAATTATTTTAATGGTAAAATTTAATACATGTTATTTTAAATACATTTATTTTGTTTTTCACTATACATACACTTACAGACACACACATATATACATGTTATGTGTATAAAGATAATTCCTTAATTGGATAATAAATTATGACTTTTTCAAACATAAAATGTATTCACTTATTTCAGATTATCCAGTGCAACCTTGATGAATGTCTTCCACTGACATCGGGCTTTCAATTCTGGCTTTGACTGCAGCATTAAATATCTAATGTTATTACTACTCAACTTATTACTACATGTTTAAAAATAATGTTTGAATTAATTAATAAATGCATAATTATTAAGGAATTAGTGGTTCATTTTCTGTGGTATTTTCATTCATACCTATATATGTTCAAAATTCTGTATAAACACTATTGAAAAGTGTATTGGTAAAGAAATTTTAAAATATCTATTGCCACCTAAAACTTTAAGTCTACTACATAGAATCTTTGCCTATATCCTCATTGCATAATATTTTTAGACGAGGATCTCAAGTTTGATTCTACATATTTTCTGAAACTTCTAAGACACATTTACTTGTACTGAACACATCATCTGACTGCTCATGTTCCCAAAAACGTTTAGTCACCTCATAATTCTTTGCTTTCTGAAGTTTTCATGTATCTATGCTAATGCAAATGAATTGTAGTCTCTAAGAAAACTTAAATAAATTTTTTCCTAAAACATTGACATAGTTTCTGAGATGAATAGGATTTACAGAATGAGGATTCTGCTGCACATAGAAAATTGAATGATTCCTTAAATGATAAATAACTTAATTTTCTGTCTTTATGGTTACTTTAACAGTTAATATTCATGAACCGACATGTCAATTGATGACTAATAGAAATACACTAATCGAGACACAACAAGGTAGATAAATAAATCTCAACAAGAAGTATTGTGAAAGTGTACCTTATTCTGTAGAATTTATGTGAATGTGTGTTAAAAGAGTATGGATAATATTTTTCAAAGGTGATATTTTTGTTTGACTCAAAAATAACCTACCAAGTACAAAAAAAAAGGGTCAAATGTAGCCGAGAACCACCTGTCCCTACTAGATGCATAATTTCATTTTATAAATTAATAAATGTAATAGAATATTTAAATATAATGATAAAATTATCTTATACATTACAATGCTTTTGCAGTATGTCCACGTTCCTCCTTCTTAGGTAAGTAAGTTTCTCACCAGTTTTAATTAATTACCCATAGTAACCACTAGTCAAGACTTGAGAAAATATGATTCAATATCTAATTGAGACCAGTGCATTTTCAGCCAAATATGTGTCGTTTGCATATTTAAATAGGCCTTAATCTGGCCATTCAGAAGCTTTTAAATACAGCATTATCTGTGGTGTGTATGTGTGTGTGTGAGAGAGATTTCTCTAGAAACATCTGCTTGTTCCCAAGAGTGTAATTGTGACACATGCCACATGTGACCTTCAGTGATTGTGTCCCAACAGTATTGAAAATTAAGAGAACTGAAAGACATTCATATGTTAGCTGAAAGAGAGGCAGAGAGATTTGAGCAGTAATAAATAATTTGTCTAATCCTATTCAGTTATGAGGACAGCTGGTTCAGATTCTAAGCTCATTTCTGAATTAGTTTTAGCACGCTTAGGTGAATTAGCTTGGGAAACAGCAGAAATAGTTGCCAAAGTTTCTTTTATATTAAATTTGTTACTCTACTATTTGCTTCCCTCTGTGGCTGTTGATAGTGCTACTTGTGAAAAATTACCTTTCTTTCTTCTTTTTTTTTTTTTTTTTACCATTGTCCTAATTTTCTAGTTGTACATTTCTTCTAATTTTGACTACCTATTTTCATTTATATTCTAAATTTCTATTTGCCATCCACTATTCATTAGTTTGTCAACTTCTAAAAGGCACAGGGAATTCAGTTTATCTTATTCATTACCCATTATGTTACTTCACGTTGCAGGTTGTCAATAAGTAATCAGTATTGTGGGTACAAGAGTCAGATGATTTCTAAAGCTTTATACAGATGTTGAAATTACTTTGTATATTACTCAAATTTTCAGTTAATACTAAAAGTTTTAAGCAAAAATTATTTTAGGGAAATTCAAGTTTGTGTGATGGAGATAAAGCAAAGAGCACGTAGAGTAAAAATGATTATAAGAAATGTATAATGAATTTTACTATTTTCAGTAATGCAATAACAATTTATTTTATATTTGAATGATATATAAAATTTGGGTGCCATGAATTTGGGTGCTAAATTTGGGTAAAAAACAGGACCTAAGTTCTTTTTTCAAAATGAATAACTGAGTTACTTGTACATTAAACATACATATATACATAATACAATAAAACATCTGTTTTGAAAATATGAACATTTCAGTTACTGTGTATATGTGTGTGTGTATGTCTGTACTGTTCAGGTAATAAAGGCCCTGAAGATCCACACATGTTCACATGTCCAGACCAGCCTTAACTTTGTTTTCTCAATAACTGAAGGGCATGAGCAGTAATTCAAATTCAAAGGCTAACAACAAATGAAATACTCTTGGACTTGGAAATGAGCTATAGACTGCCTGAGTATTATTGGGTATTAGTGGTATAAAATTTGAACATCTAATTTAGAAAGAGACACATCACAGCTTCTAACATCTTTTAAATTCTAGTTACCCATACTTACAAAAGCCTGGATATTACTATGATAGAAAGTTATGATTACCTTCAATTATATTGAAACCCTTTTTATCATATTGTACATTCACCACATAAATAAAAGAAATGAATGCATATATAAAGTATAGGTGTACATGGAGGTGTGTAGATACGATATAAGTAAAACAGTTAAGGCATTATAGTAAGTCAATATATCATTACTAAACTTAAAATATCTATTCTTAATATTTAGGAAGCCCTGTATTACACAATAATATGAATAACTAGATTTCACTGAAATTGTATTATCCGCTAGATACTCGTCTAAGATCTATGCAAACATGTTAATGTTCATGACTACTTTTGTGATCCCTGTTTTATGTTTAAGAATTCTGAGGATTATGGTTTTAGTAACTTTATCCAAGTAGTTAGTGGATAGAGATTAGGCAGTCTTTTATAAAGTCTGAATATTTTACCAAAAATTCAATGGAATAAATAACCGTAATTAAGTCATTGGTAATATAACAAACCATGCAATGTATTTGAGACTAGCCTGGCCAACATGGTGAAACACCATCTATACTAAAAAAACAAAAATTATCCCGGTGTGGTGGCACACACCTGTAATCCCAGCTATTCGGGAGGCAGAGGCAAGAGAATCGCTTGAACCCAGGAGGCAGAGGTTGCAGAGTGCTGAGATGGTGCCACTGCACTCCAGCCTTGGTGACAGAGCGAGACTCCATCTCAAAAACAAACAACAAAAACATATATATATATACATACACATATACACACACACACATATATATATATATTCCTAGAGATTTATACAAAAATATGAACCCATCATAAAAATAAGCAAGGCTGGAAAATTATTTAACTATTTGTCCAAACTTTAACATAAAAATATTCATGTCCAGCCTTCTAAAGAATTTTATTCTTAATATAACTGTTGACCTCTACTACTAGAATATGTATGTTCCAATAGTATTGCTCTAGCTATGTTCACAAAAATGTTTGGTAGAAAAACAAGGTGCTTTCTATATGATTTAGCTCCAAGAGTTTCTAATATGGTATAAAGAATAACAACTTCCTCTTTATAAACTACGTTGATAATTCTCTAAAATCATGTTTATTTGTAACATTTATCAGGAAAATTAATTTTCTTTCATTTTTGAGGATACACTTTTTCAATGTAATTATTGAAAACAATCTAAGTATTGTCTTTATCAATATTAACCTCAAAATGAAATGCCATTGTTAATATTCATTGCAACATGGAATTACTGTATATAGAAAAATGGTCCTCGTGTGAGTATATGTCAAATTTCAAGACACAATTATTTGATAACTCTAGATTTCCTTTATTAATTTTATTGTTTTAGAAATGGGGGAAATGTTGCTTATCTTGATAAGATTATAAAGATGATTTGATGGTCATTTTGGGCTATTGTGTTAAGTGAATGGAAGTCAGGTAAAAAGTGTGTTTGTGAGTGCATGTATTTGCATATTTTTGATGAGCAAAGATAACATCTTACGTACACCATCTGGATGCTTTTAATTAAATTTAATTAAACATCACCTTCAACTAACTTGCTTTTCTTAGAAAACACACAGACGTAAACCACATACATTTTCTTTTAACTTATTTTGTAGTAATTCAAAATATTTTTTATGGTACATAAATTTTTATAAATTACCCATTAAATGAAATTACCCAGTCTTCCTGAATTTGGAGTTTTTGGTATAATTTTTTCCAAAATACCTGGTAGCATTGGCTGTCATTTTGCAGTCTGAGTTAGTTGTGTGTGAAAACTCAAACTTCTTTCCCCTCACAGATCATTTTCAGCTATTTGGTTGTTACTAATTTGAATAGATAATTTATAGGGTCCATTTCTGATGTAAGATTCATGTGAAATATTCTGGTAATGCCAATTTTTAGAATATTTTATTCAAGGATGAATGTCTTCTAAACAATGATACAACCTTAATTAAAATGGCTGAGTGTTAAGTTACCATAGTTGTACAAGTTTAAATACACTGCACAGCAAATTTTTATTACCTTAACTATATTCAGCTTGATTTAACCTCCCTCTTAGTCCATACAGATATAACATTTATTCCAACATTACCATAAAACCTCCTTTAATTTATTAAATGTAGAAAGATTGATACACATTTCTGGAATTTCAGCTTCTTTTGAGTACTAACTCTGTAAAATCTATATTAGAAGCCATTCCTGATGACGCTATTACTTATGCTACACTGCAGAAATTCAAGAGATTCTGACTTAAAATATGGTCTACAGTCAAAATGGTTTTAAGTACTACCTCTGTCTTCAGTTCTATGTATTTTTTTCTAAAATTTATGTATCTTAAATCTACAATAGAAGTGATAATTTTTATCTCACATCAAAATAATGTTTCCAAAAAGCGCCCAACATATACTTTTTCCAAAAAAGTAGCCATTGCATATAGTTCTTCTTCACTTTTTTCCTCAGGCAGTGATATGGTTTGGCTGTGTCTCCACCCAAATGTCATCTGGAATTGTAGCTCCCACAATTTCCACATGTTGGGGAGGGACCTGGTGGGAGATTTTTGAATCATGGGGTCAGTTTCCCCCATACTGTTCTCATGATAGTGAATAAGTCTCACGGGAATTGATGGTTATGTAAGGGAAAATGCCATTCACTTGGCTCTCATTCTCTCTTGTCTGCTGCCATGTAAGATGTGACTTTTGCCTTCTGCCTTGATTGTGAGGCCTCCCCAGCCACTTGAAACTGTGAGTCGATTAAACCTCTTTTTCTTTATATATTACCCAGTCTTGGGTATGTCTTTATCAGCAGCGTGAAAATGGACTAATACAGGTAAGTAAACCAAATTTTGTTCAAAGTGTTTACTGAGTGTATATACATTGTTTTCCTTTAACACATAAAATCCATTCAATTATAAAATAAGACAAATATTACATTTTTCCCTAAAAGGACCAGGCAGAACCTTTCTCCAGTTTGTTAAATTTAGAAGAAATTTATCCCCTTTTGCTATTAGAGATATAACAGAAGGAGATATCTTCATATTATACCAAAGAGGCTGATTTTTACTAAGTTGGTGTATATTTCTGAACAATTTGAGTTATAAAAGTGAAGATAACAAGCAAAATATAGAGAACAACTTATTGTAGGCCATGATGATTATGCTAATGAAAAAAAATATGATAAAGCCATTAAAAGCCTAAGGATAAAATGAATCAAATATACTGTATAAAGTACATTCACTAGGGAGACATTTTATATTGTTTAGTACCTGCCTTTGTGTGTTATTTCTTGTTGATTTAGTGATGTTGTAGAGATTCTTATATTGCTGGCTACAAATTGCTTATTAGTGTTGGTGATGTAGGGGGGGAATTTTTAAGCATAGAGCATAGCCACAAGTCATAAATTATGGAGCGAATAAAAGAAATGGAGCCCTATAATAAGATAGAAGGTAAAACAACTTCCAGAACAGTGGTATTAGAAGTTCTGTGGACTCTTTAACAGGAAAGAAAGCTTAAGTGGTGAAAATAATTATACACATATACATCGTTACTACAGGTAAAGAAAGACATTTTATAATAATAAAGTGTCAATCAATCAGGAAGCCATAAAAATTATACACATATGTGCAATGAAAAACAGAGTTGCAATGTACATTAAGAAAACTCAAACAGAAATAAAAAGAATTGATAATTGAACAATAATTTCAACAGTAGATAGAAAACTAAGAAGTTCAAAAAAATAGATGATTCAACCAAAACTATAAATCTAGTAGATCTAACAAGCATCAATAAAACACTCAACCTAATAGCAAGATGCACATTCTTTTCAAGTGCACATAGAATAGAAAACATTATCCAAGCTATAGCACATACTAGGGCACAAAACACTCTTGAATGAATTTTAAAAGACTAAATCATGCGAAATATGTTCTCTGACTGTAATGCAATGAAATTAGAAATCAATATAAGAAAATCAAAAAAACACACATATGTAAAAATTAAAGAAAAACATATTCCTAATTAGTGAGTCAACAGACACAAATAAGTTGTATGACATGTGAATTACATGTTAATGAAAGAGAGAGAATGAGAGAGAGGGAGAGAGAGAGAGTACAATTAGAAAGAATAGACCTTGACCAAATGTTGGAGTAGTGCAAGCTGTTTATTCTCTCCCACAGAAAACCAAAAACAATATACAGCACCAAACTTATCATCATCAATAGTCCAGAAATAAAATATGATAATGAGACAGTTCCTGGGGCCACAGAGGAGTGAAAAGACTTCATGTGAATGGGAAAATAAATGAACTTTTATATCCACAATGCCCTTCTGCCAGTCTATGAGGAACCAGGAAGGTGGAAAATTTCCAACTAATTGTTGTAACACTGGAAAAAGTGAGATTGAGGTGTATAACCAGCTTCCCCATCAGCTTGGTCTCCCTGGCAGGAGACTTTTCCCTACTTCAACTCATGTGAAGCATTGCAAGTGCCTGAAGACAGAAAAATTCCACGGGACAGCTGAAAACAAGGAAGCAGGTAGGAGGGATTAGCATCACAGGAGGGACTAGCATCACAGGAGGGACTAGCATCACAGCACAACAGAGAACTCCTTTCTGTGTGTCTCAACCAAAAGAGACATGAAATCAGGGTAGCTGTCCAGCAACACCATATGGCAGGAGGCATCTCCCATGGGTCCCCCCTCTGCACAAATGCCTAGCCATTCTTCCCATACTGCTGGAATATCCCCTTGGGATCTTCCTCTCCATCTGGGACAAGCAACATTCTGAAGTTTGCTAGTGACGAGGCAAACCTACGTTTAAGCACATCTAGTGCAGAAAAAGAGGAAGTGACTTCGCGAAAAAGATACTCAACAGATACCTTGCAGAGAAATCTTTAAGGAAATATATCCAACTAAAGCTAAAACAAGCAAGACAGAGAAGACTGGAAGAAATAACAAATCTTCAATGCAAAGACACAGATGTACATTCAGAAGAAACAACAGCAAACAGAGACCATAATCTCCCCAAATAGACAAAGTTATGAGGCAGTGACCAAATCTAAGGAAATGATGAAAGGTGAGTTTTCTGACAAGAAAATCAAAATAGTAATTTTAAAGAAACCCAGTGAACTCCAAAATAACACAGAAACCCAACTCAAAACACTGTTAGAAAAATTTAATAAAGAGATTGAATTTAAAAATCAAACACAAATCTTGGAAACAAAAATATATTTGCTGCTCTTAAGTTTATGAAGATCTGAACAGCAAAACAGATGAAGCAGAGAGAAGAATCAGTGAGCTTAAAGACAAACTATTGAAAAACACATCCTGAGAAGAAAAATGAAAAAAAAAAAAGGATTAAAAAGAATAAAGAATGCCCTCAAGAGAGTAAATACAAGAATTCTTGGTGTTCCCGCATGTTCTCACTCATAATTGGGAGTTGAACAATGAGAACACATGGACACAGCGAGAGGAACAACACACACGGGCGCCTGTTGTGGGGTAGGGGACAAGGGGAGGGAACATAAAGGACAGGTCAATATGTGCAGCAAACCACCATGACAGATATATACCTATGTAACAAACCTGCATGTTCTGCATATGTATCCTGGAATTTACAATAACATTTTTTAAAAAAAATTAAAAAAGAATTATTGGTGTTCAAAAGGGAGTTGAGCAAGAGCAAGGGGTAGAAATCTTATTCAGAGAAATAATTATAGAAAACTTTTCAAAATGTGTGAAATACATAAAAGTCCAAGTACAAGAAAGAGAGCACCAAACAGATTAAAATAAAACTATCCCAAGGCAAGTAATCAATCTCAAAGGTTAACAACAAAAAAGAAGATCCTAAAGGTAGCAAAAGAAAAGGAGTTAAAAACCTGTGAAGAAGCTCCAATTTATCTGGCAACAGGCTTCTCAACAGAAATTATACAGGCCAGCAGAGAGAGGGAAGGCATATTTCAATTGCTGAAAGGAAACAACTGACAACCCCAAATTTTGTACCCTGCAAAGCTATGATTTCAACCATGAAGAAACAATAAAATATTTCTTAGATAAACAAAAACTGAGGGGATACATCATCACCAATTCATCTTATAAGAAATGCTAAAGGAAACTGTTCAATACGAAAAATAAATACCACTAATATGCAGAAAGAAAACATTTGAAGGTATAAAACTTACTAATAAGAGTAAGTACACAGAAAAAGTCAGGACACTTGAACACAATAATTGTGGCATGCAATCCACTTGTAATTCTAGTATGAAGACTAAAAGTCAAATCTATCAGAAAATAGTAACAGCTACAGCAACCCGTTAAGAGATAAGCAACATAAAATATGTAAATTGAGGAAACAAAATGTCAAAATGGAGGGGGGTAAAGTGTAGCGTTTCTTTCTATTTTTTTCTTTGGAGCAAAGATAAGTTCTCATCTGCTTAAAGCAATTTTTCAAAACTAAAAGATGTTTTGTTGTAAGCCTTACAGTAACCACAAAGCAAAACACTACAGTAAATACACTAAAAATGAAAAGCAATAAATTAAAACAAACTACAAAAGAAAACCCTTAAGCACAAAGGAAGACAGTAAGAAAAAGAAGGGGAAGAAAAAAAGAAAAAGAAATGAAAAAAGATGAGTTACAAAACAGCCAGAAAACAAGTAGCAACATGGCGATAGTAAGTCCTTACCTACCAAAAATTATATTGAATATAACGGACTAAATTCTTCAATTAAAAGGATAGGGTCACTGAATGGTTAAAGAAAGATCCAACTATATGTTGCCTATAAGAAACCTACTTAAACTATGAAGAAACACATAGACTAAAAATGAAATGGGGGAGAAAGATATTCCATGCAAATAGAATCACCAAATACTACAGGAATAGCTATACTTATATCAGATAAAATAGAAAAGTAAAATATTGTAAAAAGAGACAAGGAATGACATGATATAATGATAAAGAGATTAATTCAGCAGTAGGACATCATAATTACAAATCTCTATCCACCTAACATAGGCCTACCATAGTTTATAAAACAGTAATGTATTTAAAGGGAGAGATAGACTATAATCCAATAATGGGAGATGATTTCAACACTCCATTCACAGTAATAAACAGATCACCCTGACAAAAAAATCAACAAAGAAACATCAGAGTTAAACTACATACTAGACCAAATCAGCCTAACTGATATTTAGGGAACATTTCACTCAACTGCTGCAGGATACAGATTTTTCTCATTAACACATGGAACACTCTTCAGAACAGACCATATGCCAGGCAAAAAAACACAAGTCTCAACAAATTCAAGAGTGAAATTATATTACATCTCTATCCTGATTGCAATGGAATAAAACTAGAAATCAATAGAAAGAGGAACCTTGGAAACTATACAAACACATAGAAATTAAACAACATGCCCCTGAACAATCAATGAGTCAATGAAGAAATCAAGAAGAAAACTTGTTATTGAAACAAATGAACACAGAAACACATTATATCTAACTCTGTGGGATACAGCAAAAATAGTTCCAACGGAGTAGTTTATAGCAACAAATGTCCATAATAAAATAAGGCAGAGACTTCAAATTAATAAACTAATAAATTCACCTCTAGGAAATAGAGAAGCAAGAAAAATCCAACCAAAATTTAGTATAATGAAAGAAATAATAATCAGAACCAAAATAAAATTGAGACTAAGAACTGTATAAAAATAAAATAAAATGTCAATTTTATGAAATGAAAAACAAAATTGGCTATGGGCAATCCAATGCCAAAGAAACGGAAAACCTAGGAGAAATGGATAAATTTCTGGACACATACAACTTACCAAGATTGAGTCTTGAGGGAGTAGAAAACCCCAGTAAATTAATAACGAGTAACAGGATCAAAGCCATAATAAAATGTCTCTAATCAAAGAGATTCCCAGGAGCTGATGGCTTCACTGCTTAACTATACCAAACAGTTTTTGAATAATTAATACTAATTCTTCTCAAACTTTTTCAAAAACTAAGAGAGGAGATAACACTATTAAACTCATTCTATGAAGCAAGAAATACTCTGATACCACAACCAGACAAAAATACAACAAAAAAAGAAAACTGTAGGCCAGTATTACTGATGAAGATAGATGCAAAACTCTTTAACCAAACATGAACAAACTGAATTCAACAACATATTGAACAGATTGTCCACCATGATCAAGTGGGATTTATCCTAGGGGCACAAGGATGATTCAACATATGCAAATCAATAAGAGTAATGCATCACATTAACAGAACCAAGAACAAAAACAATATGATCATTTCAATAGATGCTGAAAAGGCATTTCATAAAATTTAATATCCTTTTATAGTAAAGATGCTCTCAAGGAGCTAGGTATGGAAGGCACAACATAATTTAAAACCATAAAGGATAATAGAACAAACCCACAGCTAACATTATACTGAATTAGAAAAATATTGGAATATTTTTTTCAAAGGTCTGGCACAAAATAGGATGTCCACTTTCATTGCTTTTTTTTAACATAAACTGGAAGTCCTTGACACAGCAATCAGACAAAAGAAGGAAATAAAGGGCATCCAACTGAGAAAGAAAAACAAATTATTTTTGTCTGCAGGCGATATAATCATATATTTAGAAAACCCTAACGATTTCATCAAAACAACCACATTAGAACTGATAAACAAATTCAGTAAGGTTGCAGAACACAAAATCAACATACAAAAATCAGTAGCATTTATATTTGCAATCAGTGAACAACATAAAACATAAATCAATAAAACAATTACACTTAGAATAGCTACAAAAAATGTAAAATATCTAGGAATACATTTAACCAAAGTAGTGAACGCTCTTTGGAAGAAAAACGATAATACTCTGATGAAAGAAACTGAAGAAGACACACAAAAATGGAAAGATATTTCATGCTCATGAGTTGAAAGAACTAATATTGTTAAAGTGTCAATATTACCCAAAGTGATCTACAGAACCAATGCAATCCTTATTGAAATAACAATGATAGTCTTCTCAGAAATAGATAAAAACTATTCTAAAAATTATATGGATCTATATAAACCCCTGAATAGCCAAACCAATCCTGAGTAAAAAGAACAAAGCTGGAGGCATCATACTACCTGACTTTAAAATATGCTACAAAGCTACAGTAACAAAACAGCATAGTACTGGCATAAAAACCGACAAATAGACAACTGAGACAGAATAAGGAAACCAAAAGTAAATACATGCATTTTCAGCCAACTGATTTTCAACAAAGACATCAAGAACATACATTCAGGGAAAGGACAGTCTCTTCAATAAATGGTGCTGAGAAAAGTGGATATTCATGTGCAGAAGCATAGAACTAGACTCCCACCTTTCACCATATACAAAAATCAAATCAAAATAGATTAAAGCTTCATATAAGGCCTGAAACGTTGTAACTACTAGAAGAAAACCTTGAGGAAATACTCCAGGATACTAGTCTGGGCAAAGAGTTTTTTAAGACAAACCTCAAAAGCACAGGCAACAAAGGCAAAAACAAATAAATGAGATTATGTCAAGCTAAAAAAAGCATACCAAAGGAAACAAGAAAAAAAGCAAACAGAAAACCCACAGAATGGGAAAAATGTTTTCAAGCCATTTATTTGACAAGAGATTAATAACCAGACTACAAAAGGAACTTAAGTTAATGATAATATAAACAAACCTATTAAAATATGGACAAATAACAGGAATAGAAATTTTTTAAAGACATAAAATAGCCAATAAGTATATATTTAAAAAATGTTCAACATCACTAATCATCAAGGAAATGAAAATCAAAACCACAGTGGGGTATTATCTCACCCCAGTTAAACGTGCTTTTATCAAACAGAAAAAAATAACAAATGCTGGTGAGGATATGAATAAAGACGATTCCTCATACTCAGTTGGTGGAAATGTAAATTAGTTAAGTCTCCAGGAAAAAGAGTATATGGGGATTCCTTTATAAACTAAATATAGAACTACCATATGATTCAACAGTCTCACTACTTGGCATATATTGAAAAGTAATAAAGTCAATATACAAGAGATATCTGCTGTCCCATGTTTATTGCAGCACTGTTCACAACAGCCAGGATATGGAATCAACCTAAGTACTCATCAATGTATAAATAATATGTAATTTATTGTATACAAATATAGATAATGTCCATGAAGACAGTGTGGTATATATACACAATGGAATATTATTAAGCCATATAAAAGAGTAAAGTTTTGTCACTTTCAGCAATATGTATAGAACTTGAAAGTCATTATGTTAAGTGAAATAAGCCAACCATAGAAAAGTAAATTTTGCATTTTTTACTCATGTGGGAGCTAAGAAAGTTGATCTCATGAAGGTAGGGACTAGATGGGTGATAACCAGTGATCAGGGAGGGTAGCAGTAAGGGGATAACAAAGAGAGTCTGGTTAATGAGTACAAAAATACAGTTAAAGAAACAGAAATAAGACCTACTTTTTGATCATCAGTAGAGTGAGTATATTTTACAGTAATCTACTGTATATTCTAAAATAGCTGGTAGAGGATAACTTAAATGTCACCAATTTAAGAAATAATAAACTTTTGAAGTGATGGATATACTAATTACCCTGATTTTACTATTACACATTATATAAATGTATAAAAAATCACATGTACCCCCAAAATATGTACACTTATTATGCATCAATAAAAAGAAAGAGCAGATCTTAGCTCTATTATTGTACGATTTTTTTTTTCTATTTTTTTTGTACTTTTTTTGAGACAGAGTCTCGCTCTGTCACCAGGCTGGAGTGCAGTGGTGCGATTTCCGCCAACTGCGACATCCTCCTCCTGGGTTCAAGCGATTCTCCTGACTCAGCCTCCTGAGTAGCTGGGACTGCAGACACGTGCCACCGTGCCTGGCTAATTTTTTGTATTTTCAGTAGAGACACGGTTTCACCGGATGGTCTCAATCTCCTGACCTCATGATTCACCCACCTCAGTCTCCCAAAGTCCTAGGATTACAGGCGTGAGCTACCACTCCTGGCCTATTGTATGATTTTTACCAAACCACTTCATTCTTCTAATTGTTTAAATTTCCTCAACTATTTTATTCATTAAAAGAAAGTTTTTAACCACTTTCCAGAGAAGCATGGTTAACAGAACATCAATTAGTGGTTTATTATACCAGTTGACATTTGACAATCTTTTTTTGAATACTGAAACTCAATAAATTTACAAACTGGAATGTGAATTCAAGAATGTATGACCCACAAGATCTATACTCCTTCTCCTCTCTTGTGCTTTAAAGACAACCTGCTCTGTAGATACCAGTTTTGCCTGTCATTGCCCAATGGGATCATAAACAAAGTGGCCACGCTGGCAGGGACTGACATTATTTACGGGCTTAGCAACGTAGACGCTCACCAAGGCTGACCTGGCTATGAGAAGGGCAGTCTGCAATCAGCAATTCTTCTTGCAATCAAATCTTCCTCGCAGGAGAAGAATTTGAAGCATGTTGTTTACCACTAAGAGTAGGCCAAGGTGAAATGTGGCATACGTTGGAGTAGAAGAGACAGTAAGTCCCCACCTATCATGAAGATGCTAATTGCTGATGAATTTTAGGAGAGAAATTAAGACTGGAGACTCTCCTACATATTGCCAATATTTCAGTTAGTAGAAAAATGACCAAGACATTGGAGTTTTCCGTGACTACCACTCCACTGAATTAAAGAAAATTTTATCCTGGCCTTCCAACTATTGATTCCAAGTGCTGATAATGACAAGAAAATACTTCATCATCTCTGTCCCCATTCAGCTATTAACACTAATGGCAAAACCCCATGTATTAATAATCTTCCTTTTTATTTTTATAATGCATGTATTTAACGAAGTTTAAATATGTCCCAAAATACTATAAAAGGCACACAAAACTAAAATGCCATTGACTGCATTGCTGGCTTATGGGAAGAGAACAGTAACAAAGTTGTCTTCCTCTGCTATTTTTGGTTATTTCCCTGTAGTACTTCTTTCTTATAGCGGAAAAAAGAAGTAACAAAAAAGACCCAGTATAGGAACTATTGATTAACCAGTAACAATAACAATCTTGGTTGCCCTGAAATAATAATTGTAATTCCTTCTTCAACTCTTCTCAATAGATGTCACCACAATATTTTGACCTATCCTCAGGGATAAAATTGACATTTTCATCTAACTTCTTCCATTACAGATTTCTTTCAGTAATAATTCAGCATTAAAAAAATATCTTGTCATTTCTCTCAGGAAAATAGCCCACTGGAAATCTGCCTCCCGTCACAATTGTAGTATTTAAAACATTTTCATGTAAAATTCATGATTTTATGTAACAAAACCTTGCCGTTTCTCAAAGAAAACACTACTGAAAATAGTTTTAATATATTTAAACTTATTCACTAAAGGGGATTTTTAGAGTTTATGGTGTTAGACAAGCATATATACAGTAAATATTAAAAGAAAAAAGGTCAAGTTTTTTCTTGATACCTGGTAATGAGAGGTGACAACCTGCTAGCAGCCGTTGCTCTCGGAGCCTCCTCGGCCTCATCGCCCACTCGCTGCGCTTGAGGAGCCCTTCAGCCCGCCGCTGCACTGTGGGAGCCCCTCTCTGAGCTGGTAGAGGAGGTCGCAAGCTCCCTATGCTTGTGAGAGGTGTGGAGGCAGAGGTGCTGGCGGGAATGGGGCGGCCGCGCGCAATCGCGGGCCAGCGCTAGTTCCGGCTTGGCGTGGGTTTGGCGGGCCCGCACCCGGAGCGGCCAGCGGCCTGGGGCAGTGAGGGGCTTAACACGCGGGCCAGCAGCTGCAGAGGGTGTGCTGGGTCCTCCAGCAGTGCCAGACTCGCCAGCGCTGTGCTCGAATTCTCGCCAGGCTTCAGCTGCCTCCCCTAGGGGCAGAGCCCAGGACCTGCAGCCCGCCATGCCCAGCCTCCCCGCTTCTCCGCCGAGGGCTCCTGCGCGGCGGAGGTTTTACCATGAGCGCCCCTGCCTGCTGCACCCGGTCCCATGACCCCCCAAAGGCTGAGGAGTGCGGGGGCACAGCGCCTGACTGGAGTCAGCGCCCCTTGGGGCCCTGGTGCGTGATCCACTAGTGAAGCCAGCTGGGTTCCTGGGTCTAGTGGAGACTTGGAGAACCTTTATGTCTAGCTGAGGGATTGTGAATACACCAATCAGCACCCTGTGTGTAGCTCAAGGTTTGTAAATACACCATTTAGTACTCTGTATCTAGCTAACCTAGTGGAGACTTGGAGAACTTTTCTGTCTAGCACTCTATCTCCAGCTAAAGGATTGTAAAAGGACCAATCAGCACTCTGAGTATACCTCAGGGTTTGTAAATGCACCAATTAGCACTCTGTCAAAATGGACCAATCAGTGCTCTGTAAAATAGACCAATCGGCTCTCTGTAAATTGGACCAATCAGCAGGATGTGGGTGGGGTCAGATAAGGGAATAAAAGCAGGCTGCCCCAGCCCGGTAGGGACAATCTAGTGCGGTGCATTTCTCTACAGTGGGATTTTTGTTCTGTTTGCTCTTTGCAATACAGCTTGCTGTTGCTCACTGGGTGCGCACTGCCCTTATGAGCTGTAGCAGTCACTTCCAGGGTGCGTAGCTTCACTTCTGAGACCAGCGAGATCATGAACCCACCAGAAGGAAGAAACTCCAAACACGTCAGAACATCAGAAGGAACAAACTCCAGACATACCCTCTTTAAGAACTGTAGGCTGGGCGCAGTGGCTCAAGCCTATAATCCCAGCACTTTGGGAGGCCGAGACGGGCGGATCACGAGGTCAGGAGATCAAGACCATCCCTGGCTAACACGGTGAAACCCCGTCTCTACTAAAAAAAAAATACAAAAAACTAGCCGGGCGAGGTGGCGAGCGCCTGTAGTCCCAACTACTCGGGAGGCTGAGGCAGGAGAATGGCGTAAACCCGGGAGGCGGAGCTTGCAGTGAGCCGAGATCCGGCCACCGCACTCCAGCCTGGGTGACAGAGCGAGACTCCGTCTCAAAAAAAAAAAAAAAAAAAAAAAAACTGTAACACCGCGAGGGTTGGTGGTTTCATTCTTGAAGTAAGTGAGACCAAGAACCCACCAATTCCAGACACAGTAAGAAGATTGGCCTTCATCGTGTATTAAAAAAAAAAAAAAAATTACCATTGAAGGCATGAAACCAAAACAGGAACAGTGACCTGCAAGGTATTGACAACTATCTAATGCTGTAACTGTGACTTCAAAGGCCGTTTTACTTTTGTGTCAAGCAAACTGCTTCAGGAAGGCAGGGAAAATGGGAAGACAATAAAATTTCTTCAACACGGACCTATCTTTAAACATTTTTGACTGTGAACATTTTGGTCAGAAACAATGCTGTGTGGACTATCCATGATGGTGGGTATGGTATTTTTGTAAAATCATGGGAATAGTTTTGGCAGGAGCATTACATACAGGAAAGGGAAATCTATACATAAAGTGTCTGTTTCAGTATGGACAAAATGCTGCTCCTTCCATAGTAGATGGAAGGATGGCTATCTGCCGCCAGATAGCTAGCTGATGACCCTGGGGAAAGGAGCAATGTTGGGGCCCAGGATTGGTCACTACTGCTGAATGATTGCAGACTGCCGTTGTCGTAGCCAAGTCAGTCTTGGTGAGTGTCTACATTGCTTAAGCCCATAAATAATGTCAGTCCCTGCCAGCATGGCCACTTTGTTTATAGTCCCATTGGGCAATGACAGGCAAAACTGGTATCTACAAAACAGGTTGTTCAATTGACTTCAGTATTAAAATCCCCCTCTCCTGATGTGGTGGGTACATCAATTGTATGTCTTTTGCATAGTCAGAATAAATTCCACATCATGGTCTTGTATAAATAACATATACATTGTTGGATTTGATTGCTAATATTTTGTTGAGGGAATTTGTGTCTATATTCATGAGAAATATTTGTGTTTGATATTCAGTCCTGGTAAGGTCTTTATCTGTTTTTGTTATAAGGGTAATGACAGTATCATAAGATTACGTTAAAAATCATTTTCTCTGCTTCTATTGTCCAGAAGATAATTGTAGAGAATTGTCACTATTTCTTTTTAAAGTTTGGTAAAATTCAGCTGTGAAACCATCTGAACCCTTTGATCTTTTTGATAATTAATAATTTAATACATTTTAATAGGGATATGACTATTATCTGTTTCCTTGAGTGTATTTTGACAGTTTAGGTATTTCCAATAATTTGTTTATTCCTTAATAACAAAGTGTTATCAAATGTCTGGGCATAGAGTTGTTAGTCTTCTATTTTTATAACGTCTTTAATGTTTGAAGAATCCACATGATAACCCCTTTTCATTTCTTTAGTTATGTCTGCCTTCTTTTTTCTCTGTTAGCCTGGGATAAATGTTTATCAGTTTTATTGAATTTCTCAAAAAATAAGTTTTTGTTTTATTTTTCTTTCTTATTTTGCTGTTAATCTATTTTATTTATTTCTGCTCTAATTTTTATTGTGTCATTTTTTTTTGTTTAATTTTATTTTCTTTAGTTCCCTAAGGTGGAAGCTTTAGATAATCAACTTTAGATCTTTTCTAATAGATGAAATTAGCAATATAGATTTTCATTCCAGCATTGCTTTTGTTCTTATAAACGTTGATAAGTTTTACTTTTATTTTCATCAAATTCAAAATATTTTAAAAATTCTTCTTGAGACTTTCTCTTTGATCTCTAGGTTATTTAGCAGTGTGTTGTTTAATATTCTAATACATATTTTTTCCACCTGTCTTAATATATTAGTTTCCAATGTAATTCCATTTTGGTTTGAGAACATACCATATGTTTCGTATTCTTTTAAATATATTATGGCATGCTTTATGGATCAGATGAGGTTTATTTTAGTGAATGTTTCGTGTGAGCTTCAAAAGAATGTGTATTCTGCCACCATAGGATAGAGAGTACTATAAAAGCTGTTTAGATTAAATTGGTTAAAAATTTTGTTTAGGTTACCTATAGCTTAGTAATTTTTGTTAGAGCTGTGTGTGTGTGGGGGGGTGGTTTATATATTTTGGGAAACTTGACCTCTTTATTGTACATAATACTCTTTTCTCATAATCTTTCATGTTCTAAAGTTGTCTTTGTCAGAAATTAACACTGCCATTGGAACTTTCTTTTGAATTTTAGCATGATATAACTTTCAGCTTTTAACATCTCTGAGATTTTATATTAAGGAGGGTTTATTGAAGACAGTACATAATTGCGTTTGTATTTTATCCACTCTGAAAATCTGATTTCAATTGATACATTTAGAGATATAGTTAATGTTACTATGGTATAATTAGATTGATATTTATCATGTTTGTTTTAATAACTGTTTTCTATTCCTGGCATCTGTTATTTTCTTCTCTTCCTTTCATGCTTCTCTGGTATAGTTGAACATTTTATATGATTTCATTTTGTTTCCTGTCTTATCAATTAGACTACTTTTTAGGAACTTATTTTGGTTGTTTAGAGTTTACAATGCATTTTTAAATTAACCTTAATCCATCTTCAAATAATCCTATGCCATTTTATCTGCAGTGGATAAAATTTATAACAATATATTCTCAATTCATTTCTCCCATTCTTTATGATACTATTTCTTTAATTTATTCCTGTTATATAATTACATAATACATTATTACTATTATTGCTCTAAACAAATATCTTTTAAATCATTTGACTATAAGAAAAATTATTTCATCTTCATTTATTCTTTCCACAATGCTTTTTCTTTCTTTAGATAGATATGTTTCTTACTTTAGATTTGTTTTTCTACCTGAAAAACTTGTTTTAATATTTCTAACATGGTAGTTCTGCTGGCAATAAATTTCCTCCATCTTTGTCTCAGATGTCTATTTCTTCTGTACTTTTAAAGAATAATATTACTGGACATTGAATTCTAGATTGTTGGGTATTTTTCTTTCAACATGAAATATTTCACTTCATTTTCTTGTGTGTATGGTTTCTGATAAGAAATACACTGTAACTTTTATCCTGTTTCTTCTGTGGGAAACCCCTCTTTCAGCTTTATACAATTTTCTCTGTGTTATTTGCTTTTCTATAGTTTGAATACTATATGCCTATTTTGGTTTGGTTTTTAAATTTATTATGCTTATTTTTTCTGAGCTTCCTGAAGTGTAGTTTGGTGTCTATAATTAATTTATAAAGTTCTTTTTCATTAATATTTCAAATATTCCTTATGTTCTATGCCCTTTTCCTTTCAAACCCAATGATGTTTACAGGATACCTGTTGATATTTCCTTGATGGTAAAGCTCACAAAAAAAATTGGTTCCACCATATGGTGCAGCTCCAGGAGTTTCTCATTCTCCTGCTAGTCCACATAGCTTACAGTAATTTGTCAAAATCGCAATTTAAATGTTCCTACTAGTTACGGCTCCAGCAGCTTCTGCTTCAGGTAGGAACCTGATTATGACTGTGGATTCACCTCTCTCTACATTTTGGTGTAGTTGTTTGCCCTGTGACTTCAAACCTCTGATGTGTCAAAGAAAAGCAATTGTTTTCTAGAATGTCCAACTCTTTCTTCTTGTAAGAATGGGAGTATTAACTTCCAAACTTATAATGTCAGAGCTAAAACGTGAAGTCCCTGAGAAAAGATTTCTAATTAATCTATTAGAAAATCAAAAGGAAAATGTCGCAATAGAGTTATGAGTTGGAAAAGAATTGTAGAGAAAGAAAGGGCCCAGCCATCAATTAATTCTAAAACATAAGTTTCAGTTTCTGAATGTAACTCAGAAATCAGACATGCCATAGGAATTTCATGGTTTTTTTTTTTTTTTTTTAAATAGTTGGAGATTAACTGACTGAAAAAGTTCAACTAAATTGACTAAATCACCCTTAGTTTCAAGGACTACTGTTACTTTGTGAGACACAAAACTGAGACATGCTTCTAGCTTGTAAGTGTGTTCTCATTGCACTGTATCACTGGTTCTCAAGAGTGTGGGACTCCAATAGCACCATGAAAATTATCTGGCAGCTTTTTTAAAAAAAAACACATTTTGGATCTTATCCCAGACATATTGAATCAGAAATTCTGGGAGCAAGGCCCAGAAATCTGTTTATTAAAAAAGCCCTTAAGGTCATTCTAATGCAGACTAAAGTTTGAGAACTGATTTCCTATATAATATTATAGAATGATTTCAACTGTAGTATTCCCCTAGAAGGTCAACACACCACATACTGGGGAATGCTCTTTCCCCAGGTCCCTTGTTTACAGGAAAGCAAGCAAGCTTGACTCTGCTGCAGGCCAAAACTATGTGGTCACTTAATATGACAGTATTATTCCATTAGAAAGGCACCTTGATGAAGATTAGCCAATTAAAATGCCTCATTTTAAAATTTGGCTTTGGAATTTACTTGAATAAAGAAAATAAGTCAGCACCTCTAGATGAGGACTATTTTCTTTTTCTTTTTTTTTTTTTACTTTTGTTGAGACGGAGTCTCACTCTGTTGCCCAGGCTGGAGTGCAGTGGCGCAATCTCAGCTCACTGCAATCTCTGCCTCCCAGGTTCAAGTGATTCTCCTGCCTCGGCCTCCCAAGTAGCTGGGACTACAGGCACACCACCACACCTGGCTAATTTTTTGTATTTTTAGTAGAGTCGGAGTTTCACCATGTTAGCCAGGATGGTCTCGATCGCCTGATGTGATCCACGATGAGGGCCATTTGCAAATGTAGTCTGGAAAGTTAAAAGATAGCTTTCCCAAAGAGAATAGAGCTGAAATGTAGAGATATTTCAAGGAACCCTCAAGACAAATCTTTTTTTTTTTTAATTTTTTAATATTCTACTGTACTCTATCAGCAGTTCTCATCCAAACCAGTGGTAAAGCTGAACTCCTAACACTGTATTCTTTGTTAAACTTATACATTCTAGTAAGTAGATACAAATTTTGCTTAAGCTAGGTTGATTGGTATTCTTTGTAAAAGAAAAAGTTATAAACATCACAAGGTTGAAGATTTTCTCCTGATTTTTAGGAATCATCCTTCTTAACCTATAATGCTTTCTGATATTTATTTAACAAAAGACAAACTAATTTATATCCAGCTTCAAATGAAGAGCTCAAACACTCTTAAGAGGAAGAGATTTTACGTTACTGTGTATTTGATCCAGTGAAAAGGCACATTCCAGAAAAGTTTTCATGGATGTGTATAGTCTATTAAGTACCATTGACAGGTCTAAGACTGGACTGGCAGCATATTCACAGTTGTCTTCCATTTTATGTTGTTGTAACAGAGTACCTGATACTGAGTAATTTATTTTTTAAAAAGAGGTTTATTTGGCTCATGATTCTGGTAGCTGGAAGGCTCAAGGGTAGGCAGCTGCATCTGGTGAGGGCCTCGTGCTGTTTCAACTTATGGTGGAAGGTGGAAGGGAAGCTGGTATAAAAATTCAGAGACTATTTTGCAAGAGAGGAAGCAAGAGTGAGAAACCCAAGAAGCCATCTTTTTAACAGCACATTCTCATGGAAACTAATCCATTGCAGTAAGAGAAACAACTCACTAACTTCTGAGGGAGGTCATTATTTATGAGAGATCTACCCCCATGACCCAAATACTTCCCAGTAGGCCTCACTTTTTAACACTTCATATTGTGAACCAAATTTTAATGTGAGTTCTGGTGGGGACAAACCCTATCCAAACCAGAGTAACAGTTAAACATCACTGGGCTGCAACAGCATCTGTGGACACAGTCACATAAACACTCACATTGACTCACTCATTTCCGCTACTGCTCAAAATTCCAATGGGCAGTACATACACACTCACATACAAAACAAAGCTCCCCCAACACACAAAAATCACAAACCTAATAACTGCTAGGATATCTACCTTTGTCCAAGATGTCTGTTTTCCAAACCAGACAACTGAAATGAAGATTTATAAAAAACACAAATTTGACATGTGTGAGGAGAAAATTTAGCATGAGGTGGAAAAGGTTTAATTGTTTATTGCGGTATATTGCAATGCATTTTCTTGAGTAATACCTAACATCCTGGAAATAAACAATGCCAAACCAAAATACAACTAAAGTTTTAAGAATTATCTTACCATTATGAGCAAGTCAAGTAGATCCATTAATTTATTTAGTCTTTCTTTAGATGTTTTTTTCAGTAAGGCATTCCCAATAAAACAAGAAAATGAAGGCATTATGATTTGATATTTATCACTGCTTATTGAAATAAACAAAAATTGCTCAACTATCTTTTATGAGACAGCCATTTTGAATGATCACTGCCCATCAGCAAGGAACAGAAAAGTATATAAATACTTAATTATTACCAAACTAATGATGTTATGGTCGTATTTTCTTAATTAATGGCCTAGCTAATGGTGAAAATAATTAAATGAACTCTTAATTTAAAGAAATTTGTTGTGCTAAAAACAAAAACATTAAATTTACCATCTTAATTATTTTTAAGTGTACAGTTCAGTAGTATTAAATATATTCATTGTTGTAGCACAGATCTCTAGAATTTTTCATCTCACAACATTAAATCTCTATGCCCATTAAACACTAATTTCCTCTCCCTTATCCCTCCAGGCTTTGTCAACCCTTATATATTTCATATAAGCTGAAGTATACAGTATTTGTCTTTTTGTGACTGGATTATTTTGATTAGGATAATGTCCTTGAGGTTCATCCAAGTTACTGCATGTTACAGGATCTTAAGGATGGATAATATTCTATTGTATGTATATAAGACTCTTTTTTTATCCAGTCCTAGAAATTAGGGTGGCTTTAGCTTCTTGGTTATTGTGAATAATGCTGTAATAAACAGGGATATGTAAATACCCTTTTGTGGGGCCGGGCGCGGTGGCTCAAGCCTGTAATCCCAGCACTTTGGGAGGCCAAGACGGGCGGATCACGAGGTCAGGAGATCGAGACCATCCTGGTTAACACGGTGAAACCCCGTCTCTACTAAAAAATACAAAAAACTAGCCGGCCGAGGTGGCGGGCGCCTGTAGTCCCAGCTACTCGGGAGGCGGAGGCAGGAGAATGGCGTGAACCCGGGCGGCGGAGCTTGCAGTGAGCTGAGATCCGGCCACTGCACGCCAGCCTGGGTGACAGCGCGAGACTCCATCTCAAAAAAAAAAAAAAAAAAAAAAAAAAAAATACCCTTTTGTGATCCTGCTTCCAGTTATTTCAGACACATACCTGGAAGTGAAATTGCAGGATCAAATGGTAATTCTATTTTTATTTTTTTGGAGGGACCTATATACTGTTTTTTATAATGGCTACCATTTACAATCGTATCAACAGTGCACAAGAGTTCCAGTTTCTCTGCATCCTAAGAAAGACTTGTGTTTTCTGTTATTTTGATATTTGCCATCCTAACAGGTATGAGGTAGTATCTTACTATCTATTTGATTTGCATTTCTCTTATGATGAGTGATTTGAGCATCATTTTGTTACGCTCAGGTCTCTGTTGTTAGAGGTCCCAAGACGTGGTGGGCCGCTCCCAAGATGGCAGCAAGCCTTTTTTTCTCTGACCTGGGGTTCTTGGGCTCAGGGATTCCAAGGAATGGAACCTTGAGCCACGTGGTGAGTGTTATAGCTCTATTAGAAGCTATGGGTCACAGAAGAGAACCGTGGAACCCAGCAACAAGTTTTCAGCTCGATTAGGAGGAACCCTGGGCCCTTAGCCATGCAGGAGCAATGGCAAGCCTCTATCCCGATTGGGAGCGGCAGTGGGTGCCTCACTGGATCAGGAGTGCAGTGGACACCTTGCTGGATCCGGAGGGGTGGAAGTCAGTGGTGGATCTGGATAGAGGCAAACAGCAGTGGTGAAAGACAAATGAAAGTTCAGCTAGAGCCCTAACAAACATGGACCAGAAGAGTGTGCAGTTGTAAGATTTAATAGGAGGGGACCCAAAGGGAGTTGCCCACTACCTGCTCAAATGCTTGGGTTTATATCCCGATCATTGTCCCTCCCCCTGTGCTCTCAGGCGATATGTGATTTGACTATTTCTTTACCTCCTGCTTTTGCCTAATTTGTATTTTAGTGAGACCTCTTTACTACCTGATGGGTCGGGTGTGAGCTGAGTTACCAGCCCTGTGTTTAAAGGTGGGTACGATCACCTTCCCCAGCTAGGCTAAGGAATTCTTAGTCGGCCTAGGATATCCAGCTAGTCCTGTCTCTCAATTTCATGTTTGTTGGGCATTTGTACACCATCTTAGAAGAATTGTCTGTTCACACCCTTTGGCCATTTTTATAGGATTATTTGGTTGGTGGGGGAGGTGGTTGTTATTGCTGGGTTGAAGCACCTTCTTATATATTGTGTATTCACATATATGATTTACAAATATTTACTCTCATTCTGTAGCCTGACTGTTTATTCTGTTGATAGTTTCCTTTAATGCACAGAAGATTTTAAGTTTGATATAGTCCCATTTGTCTAGTTTTCTTTCTTTTGCTTGTGCTTTTAATGTCATATTTAAGAAATCCTTGGCAAATTAAATGTTCTGAAGCTTTTCTACTTGTTTTCTCTCATGACTTTTACAGTTTTGGATTTTAACCTTTAGTTCATTGATCTATTTTGAGTTGATTTTTGTTTATGGCACAAAGTAAGGGTCCAACTCTATTATTTTCATATGAATATCCAGTATTCCCAACATCTCTTGTTGAAAAGGCTGTGTAGTCTTGCTTCTTCAAAGTTTGTTTACACACATATGCAAGGGTTTATTTCCAGGCTCTCTCTGTTCAATTGGTCTATATTTTTTCTGCTATTGACTTCTAGTTTTAGTCTGTTATAGTTGGAGAAGATACTTTTTATGATTTTGATCTTCTTAAATGTATTAAATATTTGTTTTGTTGCCTAATGTGGTCTCTTTTGGGGAATAGTCCATGTGCACTTAGTAGAAGATTATGTATTCTGCTGTTGCTGTACGGAACCTTCTGTGTATGTCTGTTAGGTCTCATTACTCTATAGTGTTATTAAAGTTCGCTATTCTGATTTTTCTTACCTACGTGAATTATTTCTCTATTAAATCTTTTTATAAACAATTTCAAATTTTATTTTAGATTCCAGGGGGTTCAGTTTGGTTACATGGGTAGGTTGTGTGATGCTGAGATTTGGGATATGACCAAAGCCATCACCCAGGAAGTGAGTATAATACCCAATAGGTAATTTTTCAGCCCATGGGATGGCACCCTCCCTTCCAGCAGTCTCCAGTATCTATCCTCCCATCTTTATGTCTGTGGGTACTCAATGTTTAGCTCCCACTTTGAGAACATGTGGTATTTGGTTTTATGTTCCTGAGATAATTTGCTTAGGATAATGGCCTTCAGCTGCATCCATGTTGCTGCAAAGTACATGCTTTTAGTTTTTATTTTATGTCTGCGTAGGATTCCATTGTGTATCTGTACCATGTTTTCCTCATTCAATCCACTCCTGTTGGGCATCTAGGTTGATTCTATGTCTTTGCTATTGCAGAGAGTACTGCAATGAACATACAAGTACATGTGCCTTTTTTGGGAACAATTTAGTTTCTTTGGGTATGCACCCTGTAATGGGATTGCTGGGTTGAATGGCAGTTCTGTTTTAAGTTCCTTTAGAAATATCCAAACGGCTTTCTACAGAGACTGAACTAATTTGCATTTCCACTAAAGTGTTCCCTTTTCTCTGTAGCCTCACCAGCTTCAGTTATTTTTTGACTTTTTAATAGCCATTCTGACTGGTGTGAGATGCTATTTCATTGTGGTGATGGTTCACGTACAGTTCTATGATGATTAGCGATGTTGAGCATTTTTTCATATGATTTTTGGCCACTTGTATGTCCTCTTTTTGAGAAGTGTTTATGTCTTTTGCCAATTTTTAATGTGAGTTTTTTTTCTTTTTTTATTTTTTGCTTGCTGGTTTTCTTTAAACTTGTTATAAATTCTGGATATTAGACCTTTGTCAGATACATAGTTTAGAAATATTTTCTCCCATTCTGTAGATTGTTCCCTATATTCTGTTGAGTGTTTATTTTGCTGTGCAGAAGCTCTTTCATTTAATTAGGTCCACTTGGAAAAACTTTTTGAGTTGCAATTACTTGTGAGGACTTAGCCATAAATTGTTTGCCAAGGCCGATGTCAAATAGGCTATTTTTTAGTTTTCCTTCTAGGATTCTTATAGTTTGAAGTTTTACATTTAAATATTCAAATCATCTTGAGTTCATTTTTTTATATGATGATAAGTAAGGGTCTAATTTTATTCTTCTGCATAAGACCAGTTATCCCAGAACCATTTGTTGAATAGGAAGTTATTTTCTCATTGCTTGTTTTTGGGGACTTTGTCCAAGATCACATGGTTATAGGTGTGGCCGTATTTCAGGGGTAATTTATTTCATTTCACTGATCTATGGGTCTGTTTTTGTTCTACTCTATGCTGACATTCTGTCTGGTTGTTCTAATCATAACTGAAACTGGGCTATGGAAGACTACTATTTTATTGTGTTGCTATCTATTTCTCTCTTCAATTCTGTCAGTGTTTGCTTCATATATTTAGGGGCTCTAATGTTATACATATATACATTTATAATTGTCATATTTTCTGGTGAATTGATAATTTTATCATATTATAGTGTTCTTTTTCTCTTGCAAGTGCTTTTGTCTCCATTTATATTGGGTCTAATATATGTATGGGCATGCCTGCTGTCTTTGGGTTCTCATTTATGTAGCATCTCTGCTTTTCTACTTAATGTAACTGATGATACAAGTTTTCTCCTTTTATTATATATCTATTAACATAAATTTTGTTACATTTTATGCTTTTTTCTTTAAAATTATTTACTAAATTTAAAAGTAATATATGTAACTATATTACAATACTACACGATCCTATATTGTCTGTAAACTTACTGTTGGCAAACAGTTTTGTATTTTCAAACGCTTTTGTGATGCTGTGTAGTTGCTGTGTAGTTTTTTTTTTTGTTTCAAATTAAAGGATTCTCTTTAGCATTTCTTGCAGGGCAGAAATGGATACATAAATTGTCAAAGAATTCATCAAAAAGTAATGAATTATTTGTCTGATAATTCATGTATCCATTTCTTTAGGATCAGTTTCTGAAAAAAATTATTTTTTTTTCTTTTAATTGGACCATGTTTTTGTTTCTTTATATGCCTGTTATGTTTTGTTGGGACTTGGGGACTTGAAAGCAATACCATCACTTAGTCTTTATGGTCTGGACTTATACGGGCAAGACATTCACCAATCAACCTGGCTAAAGATTCTGGAAGCCTTTTGTGGGGATATGTCATCTTTGTGCTGTACATATAATTCCCTAGATAAGGAGCACTTATTTCTACTCAAGAGTTTTCCTTGGTGATTATTGGTGGTACTGCTGACTCTCGAGTGCTAGAAAAACTGAGGAGTTCCTCTTTGTTTTAAGAAGCCCTCATCCTAGTGCCTATTACTGTTAGCATTTATATTCTGGCAAGACAGAAATCAGTCCCTCAAAGAGCTGTCTAAAAATGTCAGAAGGTTGGACATAAATGCTATCTTCTTCTCCCCAGGCAAAAGCTAGACGTTGAAACTTTTCTCCTGATCAGGCCATGCTTCCTGGGAGGAGAAGCTATTAGAAGTACATTGCTGTGAATATTCCTGCCAGCTTTCATGTGGTTCTTCTTGGGTTGCCTACACTGCAAGAACCTCTTAACTGGTTCCTAGATTTTTCATAATGGTGATTTCTCTATGTATTATTGTCATGGGAGAAGGAAAACCTAGAGCTTCCCATTCAGCCATCATGCTAATGTCATCCTTCCTGGAAGGAAGTCTGATTTATGTGCACGCATATAAACTCGATGTTTTTTCTGCTATCCATTTCAAAACTAATAAAGGATATTCTGCTTGATAAAAGAAGAAATAATTTTGATTATATATTTCATAGAAATTGTATCATTTAGGGTAATATAATTATTTAGTGTGCAGTCATTCTTTTAAAAGAAGTTTTGCTTTTTTTAAAACCATATTAATTTATAAAGCAAAAGAATCCATTGGCTCTGGACAAATGTCAGTTCTTAGTGAGGGCAGGGACCAACAATTTCCAGAAAGTTGATAACATGACATTTATAATTTGACTATATTTTTTTGAATCTGTTGTGGCTTTTTTTTTTTTAAATTTATTTATTATTATTATACTTTAAGTTGTAGGGTACATGTGCATAACGTGCAGGTTTGTTACATATGTATACTTGTGCCATGCTGGTGTGCTGCACCCATCAACTCGTCATTTACATCAGGTATAACTCCCAATGCAATCCCTCCCCCCTCCACCCTCCCCATGATAGGCCCCGGTGTGTGATGTTCCCCTTCCTGAGTCCAAGTGATCTCATTGTTCAGTTCCCACCTATGAGTGAGAACATGCGGTGTTTGGTTTTCTGTTCTTGTGATAGTTTGCTAAGAATGATGGTTTCCAGCTGCATCCATGTCCCTACAAAGGACACAAACTCATCCTTTTTAATGGCTGCATAGTATTCCATGGTGTATATGTGCCACATTTTCTTAATCCAATCTGTCACTGATGGGCATTTGGGTTGATTCCAAGTCTTTGCTATTGTGAATAGTGCTGCAATAAACATACGTGTGCATGTGTCTTTATAGCAGCATAATTTATAATCCTTTGGGTATATACCCAGTAATGGGATGGCTGGGTTATATGGTACATCTAGTTCTAGATCTTTGAGGAATCGCCATACCGTTTTCCATAATGGTTGAACAAGTTTACAATCCCAACAACAGTGTAAAAGTGTTCCTATTTCTCCACATCCTCTCCAGCACCTGTTGTTTCCTGACTTTTTAATGATTGCCATTCTAACTGGTGTGAGATGGTATCCCATTGTGGTTTTGATTTGCATTTCTCTGATGGCCAGTGATGATGAGCATTTTTTCATGTGTCTGTTGGCTGTATGAATGCCTTCTTTTGAGAAATGTCTGTTCATATCCTTTGCCCACTTTTTGATGGGGTTGTTTCTTATTTTCTTGTAAACTTGTTTGAGTTCTTTGTAGGTTCTGGATATTAGCCCTTTGTCAGATGAGTAGATTGCAAACATTTTCTCCCATTCTGTAGGTTGCCTGTTCACTCTGATGGTAGTTTCTTTTGCTCTGCAGAAGCTCTTTAGTTTAATGAGATCCCATTTGTCAATTTTGGCTTTTGCTGCCATTGCTTTTGGTGTTTTAGACATGAAGTCTTGCCCATGCCTATGTCCTGAATGGTACTACCTAGGTTTTCCTCTAGGATTTTTATGGTATTAGGTCTAACATTTAAGTCTCTAATCCATCTTGAATTAATTTTCGTATAAGGAGTAAGGAAGGGATCCAGTTTCAGCTTTCTACTTATGGCTAGCCAATTTTCCCAGCACCATTTATTAAATGGGGAATCTTTTCCCCATTTCTTGTTTCTCTCAGGTTTGTCAAAGATCAGATGGCTGTAGATGTGTGGTATTATTTCTGAGGACTCTGTTCTGTTCCATTGGTCTAGATCTCTGTTTTGTTACCAGTACCATGCTGTTTTGGTTATTGTAGCCTTGTAGTATAGTTTGAAGTCAGGTAGCGTGATGCCTCCAGCTTTGTTCTTTTGACTTAGGATTGTCTTGGAGATGCGGGCTCTTTTTTGGTTCCATATGAACTTTAAAGCAGTTTTTTCCAATTCTGTGAAGAAACTCATTGGTAGCTTGATGGGGATGGCATTGAATCTATAAATTACCTTGCGCAGTATGGCCATTTTCACGATATTGATTCTTCCTAACCATGAGCATGGTATGTTCTTCCATTTGTTTGTGTCCTCTTTTATTTCACTGAGCAGTGGTTTGTAGTTCTCCTTGAAGAGGTCCTTTACATCCCTTGTAAGTTGGATTCCTAGGTATTTTATTCTCTTTGAAGCAATTGTGAATGGAAGTTCATTCCTGATTTGGCTCTCTGTTTGTCTGTTACTGGTGTATAAGAATGCTTGTGATTTTTGCACATTAATTTTGTATCCTGAGATTTTGCTGAAGTTGCTTATCAGCTTAAGGAGATTTTGGGCTGAGACGATGGGGTTTTCTAAATATACAATCATGTCATCTGCAAAGAGGGACAATTTGACGTCTTCTTTTCCTAACTGAATACCCTTGATTTCTTTCTCTTGCCTAATTGCCCTAGCCAGAACTTCCAACACTATGTTGAATAGGAGTGGTGAGAGAGGGCATCCCTGTCTTGTGCCAGTTTTCAAAGGGAATTTTTCCAGTTTTTGCCCATTCAATATGATATTGGCTGTGGGTTTGTCATAAATAGCTCTTATGATTTTGAGGTACGTTCCATCAATACCGAATTTATTGAGCGTTTTTAGCATGAAGGGCTGTTGAATTTTGTCAAAAGCCTTTTCTGCATCTATTGAGATAATCATGTGGTTCTTGTCTTTGGTTCTGTTTATATGCTGGATTATGTTTACTGATTTGCGAATGTTGAACCAGCCTTGCATCCCAGGGATGAAGCCCACTTGATCATGGTGGATAAGCTTTTTGATGTGTTGCTGAATCCGGTTTGCCAGTATTTTATTGAGGATTTTTGCATCGATGTTCATCAGGGATATTGGTCTAAAATTCTCTTTTTTTGTTGTGTCTCCGCCAGGCTTTGGTATCAGGATTATGTTGGCCTCGTAAAATGAGTTAGGGAGGATTCCCTCTTTTGCTATTGATTGGAATAGTTTCAGAAGGAATGGTACCAACTCCTCCTTGTACCTCTGGTAGAATTCAGCTGTAATCCATCGGGTCCTGGACTTTTTTTGGTTGGTAGGCTGTTAATTATTGCCTCAATTTCAGAGCCTGCTATTGGTCTATTCAGGTATTCAACTTCTTCCTGGTTTAGTCTTGGAAGAGTGTAAGTGTCCAGGAAATTATCCATTTCTTCTAGATTTTCCAGTTTATTTGCGTAGAGGTGTTTATAGTATTCTCTGATGGTAGTTTGTATTTCTGTGGGGTCGGTGGTGATATCCCCTTTATCATTTTTAATTGCGTCGATTTGATTCTTCTCTCTTTTCTTCTTTATTAGTCTTGCTAGCGGTCTATCAATTTTGTTGATCTTTTCAAAAAACCAACTCCTGGATTCATTGATTTTTTGGAGGGGTTTTGTGTCTCTATCTCCTTCAGTTCTGCTCTGAACTTAGTTATTTCTTGCCTTCTGCTAGCTTTCTAATGTGTTTGCTCTTGCTTCTCTAGTTCTTTTAATTGTGATGTTATAGTGTCAATTTTAGATCTTTCCTGCTTTCTCTTGTGGGCATTTAGTGCTATAAATTTCCCTCTACACACTGCTTTAAATGTGTCCCAGAGATTCTGGTATGTTGTATCTTTGTTCTCATTGGTTTCAAAGAACATCTTTATTTCTGCCTTCATTTCGTTATGTACCCAGTAGTCATTCAGGAGCAGGTTGTTCAGTTTCCATGTAGTTGAGCGGTTTGGATTGAGTTTCTTAGTCCTGAGTTCTAGTTTGATTGCACTGTGGTCTGAGAGACAGTTTGTTATAATTTCTGTTCTTGTACATTTGCTGAGGAGTGCTTTACTTCCAATTACGTGGTCGATTTTGGAGTAAGTACGATGTGGTGCTGAGAAGAATGTATATTCTGTTGATTTGGGGTGGAGAGTTCTATAGATGTCTATTAGGTCTGCTTGCTGCAGAGATGAGTTCAATTCCTGGATATCCTTGTTAACTTTCTGTCTCGTTGATCTGTGTAATGTTGACAGTGGAGTGTTGAAGTCTCCCATTATTATTGTATGGGAGTCTAAGTCTCTTTGTAAGTCTCTAAGGACTTGCTTGATGAATCTGGGTGCTCCTGTATTGGGTGCATATATATTTAGGATAGTTAGCTCTTCCTGTTGAATTGATCCCTTTACCATTATGTAGTGGCCTTCTTTGTCTCTTTTGATCTTTGATGGTTTAAAGTCTGTTTTATCAGAGAGTAGTACTGCAACCCCCGCTTTTTTTTTGGTCTCCATTTGCTTGGTAAATCTTCCTCCATCCCTTTATTTTGAGCATATGTATGTCTCTGCGTGTGAGATGGGTCTCCTGAATACAGCAGACTGATGGGTCTTGACTCTTTATCCAGTTTGCCAGTCTGTGTCTTTTAATTGGAGCATTTAGTCCATTTACATTTAAGGTTAATATTGTTATGTGTGAACTTGATCCTGCCATTATGATATTATCTCGTTATTTTGCTCGTTAGTTGATGCAGTTTCTTCCTAGCCTCGATGGTCTTTACATTTTGGCATGTTTTTGCAATGGCTGGTACCGGTTGTTCCTTTCCGTGTTTAGTGCTTCCTTCAGGGTCTCTTGTAAGGCAGGCCTAGTGGTGACAAAATCTCTAAGCATTTGCTTATCTGTAAAGGATTTTATTTCTCCTTCACTTATGAAACTTAGTTTGGCTGGATATGAAATTCTGGGTTTAAAATTCTTTTCTTTAAGAATGTTGAATATTGGCCCCCACTCTCTTCTGGCTTGGAGAGTTTCTGCCGAGAGATCTGCTGTTAGTCTGATGGGCTTCCCTTTGTGGGTAACCCGACCTTTCTCTCTGGCTGCCCTTAAGATTTTTTCCTTCATTTCAACTTTGGTGAATCTGGCAATTATGTGTCTTGGAGTTGCTCTTCTCGAGGAGTATCTTTGTGGCATTCTCTGTATTTCCTGGATTTGAATGTTGGCCTGCCCTACTAGGTTGGGGAAGTTCTCCTGGATGATATCCTGAAGAGTGTTTTCCAACTTGGTTCCATTTTCCCCCTCACTTTCAGGCATCCCAATCAGACGTAGATTTGGTCTTTTTACATAATCCCATACTTCTTGCAGGCTTTGTTCATTTATTTTTCTTTTTTCTTTTGGTTTCTCTTCTCGCTTCATTTCATTCATTTGATCCTCAATCGCAGATACTCTTTCTTCCAGTTGATCGAGTCGGTTACTGAAGCTTGTGCATTTGTCACGTATTTCTCGTGTCATGGTTTTCATCTCTTTCATTTCGTTTATGACCTTCTCTGCATTAATTACTCTAGCCATCAATTTTTCCACTTTTTTTTCAAGATTTTTAGTTTCTTTGCGCTGAGTACGTAATTCCTCCTTTAGCTCTGAGAAATTTGATGGACTGAAGCCTTCTTCTCTCATCTCGTCAAAGTCATTCTCCGTCCAGCTTTGATCCATTGCTGGCGATGAGCTGCGCTCCTTTGCCGGGGGAGATGCGCTGTTATTTTTTGAATTTCCAGCTTTTCTGCCCTGCTTTTTCCCCATCTTTGTGGTTTTATCTGCCTCTAGTCTTTGATGATGGTGATGTACTGATGGGGTTTTGGTGTAGGTGTCCTTCCTGTTTGATAGTTTTCCTTCTAACAGTCAGGACCTTCAGCTGTAGGTCTGTTGGAGATTGCTTGAGGTCCACTCCAGACCCTGTGTGCCTGGGTATCAGCAGCAGAGGCTGCAGAAGATAGAATATTTCTGAACAGCGAGTGTACCTGTCTGATTCTTGCTTTGGAAGCTTCCTCTCAGGGGTGTACTCCACCCTGTGAGGTGTGGGGTGTCAGACTGCCCCTAGTGGGGGATGTCTCCCAGTTAGGCTACTCAGGGGTCAGGGACCCACTTGAGCAGGGAGTCTGTCCCTTCTCAGATCTCAGCCTCCATGTTGGGAGATCCACTGCTCTCTTCCAAGCTGTCAGACAGAGTCGTATGCGTCTGCAGAGGTTTCTGCTGTGTTTGTTATTGTTTACTGTGCCCTGTCCCCAGAGGTGGAGTCTACAGAGACAGGCAGGTTTCCTTGAGCTGCTGTGAGCTCCACCCAGTTCGAGCTTCCCAGCAGCTTTGTTTACCTACTTAAGCCTCAGCAATGGTGGGCGCCCCTCCCCCAGCCTCGCTGCTGTCTTGCCGGTAGATTCCAGACTGCTGTGCTAGCAATGAGGGAGGCTCCGTGGGTGTGGGACCCTCCCGGCCAGGTGTGGGATATGATCTCCTGGTGTGCCTGTTTGCTTAAAGCGCAGTATTGGGGTGGGAGTTACCCGATTTTCCAGGTGTTGTGTGTCTCAGTTCCCCTGGCTAGGAAAAGGGATTCCCTTCCCCCTTGTGCTTCCCAGGTGAGGCAATGCCTAGCCCTGCTTCAGCTCTCGCTGATCGGGCTGCAGCAGCTGACCAGCACCGATCATCCGGCACTCCCCAGTGAGATGAACCCAGTACCTCAGTTGAAAATGCAGAAATCACCGGTCTTCTGTGTCGCTCACGCTGGGAGTTGGAGACTGGAGCTGTTCCTATTCGGCCATCTTCTGTTGTGGCTTTGATTAGAAGCAGTACTAAGGTAAGAATTTAGGCACACAACTTAATGCAGATTGATAAATTTAGGCTCTGTTTAATCAATTCTCAGTGAAGATACTGCTACTTTACTTAGACATTGGGCGATTTGTTCATGTTATTTAATCTCTCTGAATGTCAGTTTTCTTATATCTAAAATATTGTAAGGATATTACCCACTTAAAAGGATTGTTCTGAAGATTAAATAATACTAACATAGTAGCAGAAGCAGCAGTAACAGTAATACTAACAGTATTGGCTAACATATGATGACTGCCTATCATGTGTAGGGCAGAGTGTTAAGAGGTTTACATGCATTAACTCATAGCACATATTCTGAAATATAATATTAGCCCTCAATAAATGTTAACTCATTGTCATTATTACTGCCACTATTCATGAAAAGCACCAAATTGAATTTGATTACAAAATTACATGACAGGTCACTAGAAAAAAACCTATGGTGAAAGAGGCAATAGAGAATTCTAATTTTAGTGAAAAAAAAATCATTTGTAACTGAAAAAAAAATGCCTGCATATTTTATACCACCAGAAACGGTTTTAAAGAAATTTGAGACATGCAAAGTTGTTTTTACCTTTAAGCTTTTTATTGGGTAACTGTACCCAATAAAAGGAAGTATTGGTTGTTTCTTTCTGTCATTGATATTCTTACTTTCCCATTTAAAGTTTCCTCTGGCCACCAAAGTCTCTCATTTTAGTGTGATTCAGTGGATCTATTTCTGTTTCTTTATTCATATATAACAAGAATTTCAAGACTTACTATATTATAGTTCTTATCTCTTCTGATGTCTGTGAAAATAGACTGATAATATTTTATGTACCTATATATCTATACATTACTCATTTTCACTAAACACTCATTAAGACACATACATATGTGTGTGTGCACACGTATGTCTGTTTCCTAAAGTGATATCTCTATTTAAAAGAAAACTCTTTAAATATAAATCTTAAATTTTATATTTTTCATGCTCATTCATTGATAAACAGATGAAATAATATGTTTTGGTCTGGATGGCTTTTAGTGGACTCTGGAATTGCCACGTAGGTGTTTTCTGCATTGCCCATATTATCTTTGGGGATGCCTCTATTCAAGAACATCAGCAATCTAGGTTTTTAGCAAATATTTTTTATGGTTTCCTTGTCCTAAAACATGACTTGACTCTGGTCATCCGATAACTTTTTAAAAATATACATATTTTATATAATGTTGTACCCTTATATTATGATTTAACTATTCAGTCTATGGTAGAACACGCATATTCTTTTTGTGAAGAAATAAATAGCAGTTGATTGAGGAAAAACTAACAGGTTTGAGCAACACAGATTTAGGAATTAAGTGCAGATAATAATTTTGTTTTCATTCAGAGTTCTTCACACTAACATTGGAATTCATATAAATGTAGTATCTTTAGAGCATTAAAATATAAGCAAAAATAGTGCTAACCTATGTCAGGGAGAAAAGTATCCTTTATAACCACTCTTCCTCTTTTAAGATTCTACATCAGTGCTACTCAGATTTCAGTGTTTCCAGGAATTACCTTACAATCTCATAAAAATTTGATTTCAATGTTCTAGGTCTGGGGTGAAATTTATGCATTTCTAACCAACTCTTAGAGGGTGGTTGCCCGATATCAGATGACATCTTGAGCTTTCCAAGGAAAAATAATCTAAACTCAAGTAAATTGTATAATGTTAGTTTAAAATTATTTAGGGGAACAAAGCAGCTCAATATCCCTGTCTTTATAATAAAAAAATTTATTCCTATGGAAACCAAACAATTCAAACAACTAAAAATCAGTTAACATAGTTTGTTATTTAAGATGACAAAAAAAAATCCTTTTCAGAGAAGTGCTTCAAGATGGCTAACTAGAGACACCCAGCCCTCACCTCCACAAAGAACAAAAATAGTAATAGATAATCACAGTTTGAATAGTGAATGATAAGGTTTGGCTGTATTCCCACCAAAATCCCATCCTGAATTTTAGCTCCCATAATTTCTATGTGTTGTGGAAGGGACCCAGTGGGAGATAATTGAATCATGGGGGCTGTTTCTCGCATACTGTCCTCATAAGTCTCACAAGATCTGGTGGTTTTATAACAGGATTCTTCTTTCACTTTGCTCTCATTCTGTCTTGCCTGCTGCTATGTGAGATGGACCTTTCGCCTTCAGTCATGATTGTGAGGCCTCCGCAGCCATGTGGAACTGTGAGTCCATTAAACTTTTTTTCTTCTTTATAAATTACCAAGTCTCAGGTATGTTTTTATCAGCAGTATGAGAAGAGACTAATACAGTAAATTGGTACTGGTAGTGTGAGACACTGCTGTAAAGATATCCAAAAATGTGGAAGCAACTTTGGAACTGGGTAACATGCAGATGTTGGAAAAATTTGGAGGGTTCGGAAGACAGAAAAATGTGTGAAAGTTTGGAGTTCCCTAGAGACTTGTTGAATGGCTGTGACCAAAATGCTGATAATGATATGGACAATGAAATACTGGCTGAGGTTGTCTCAGATGGAGATTAGGAAATGTTGGGAACTGGCGTAAAGGTGACTTTTGCTACGTTTTAGCAGAGAGACTGGTGGCATTTTGCCCTGCCCTAGAGATTTGTGCAACTTTGAATTTGAGGGAGATGATTTAGAATATTTGGCCGAATAAATATCTAAGGAGCAAAGTATTCAAGGTGACTTGGGTGCTGTTGAAAGCATTCAGTTTTAAAAGGGAAACAGCACGAAAGTCAGAAAATTTACAGCCTGACAATATGATAGAGAAGAAAATCCCATTTTCTGAGGAGAAATTCAAGCCAGCTGCAGAAATTTGCATGAGTGATGAGAAGCCAAATGTTAATCACAAAGACAACAGGGAAAATGTCTTCAGCACATGTCAGAGACCTTTGCAACTGGCCCTTCCATCACAGGCTCAGAGGCCTAGAAGGAAAAAACGGTTTCATGGGCTGGGCCCAGGACCCCCTGCTGTGTGCAGCCAAAGGACTTGGTGCCCTGCATCCCAGCCACGGTAGCCATGGCTATTGTTTGCCATCTTATACAGGTGTGGTCTATGGCACCCCAAAACAACTACAATAGTAACATCAAAGATCATACATTATGATCATTATAAGAAATGTAGTAATAATTAAAAATGTAACTATGGAGACAATTGCCAGAGGCACAAAGTGACCACATGATATTAGAAAAAAAAATGGTCCTGATATATTACTAGAAAATGTAGGAATCCTCAGTTCTTAGTCTTCTTGTGAGAAAGAACCTGGACAAGAGACCAATCAGTAATGCAAACAAATGTTTATAGGAGGAAAATAAACAGCAGGGAGTTTATTGAAGGAAGTCCTTGGTAAGAGAGAAACAGGCTGATCCATCTGGAAAACAGCAGTAGTAGCAGCAAAGGTTAAGTTGTAGTGGAGAAAGTATACTCTGAATGACAAGGCAGAGTGGGCTGTTCAAAAGAGAATGAGCCAGCAGCTGCGTATTTCTGCATTGCAGTTTTATTATGCTGGATTCTGATCTTTTAAGTTCTTGCCTCTGTCTCAAGTCTCCACCTTTTTCTTTGTCTAGTGTATTGTATTAGTTCATTTTCACACTGCTATAAGGAACTGCTTGAGACTGACAATTTATAAAGTAAAGAAGTTTAGTTAACTCACAGTTTCACATGGCTGGGGAGGCCTCAGAAGACTTACCATCATGATGGAAGATGAAGGGGAAGCAAGCACCTTCTTCACGAGGCAGTCCAGGAGAGAGAGAGAGTCCGAGAGGGAGAGACCGAGACCACAGGGGAAACTGCCACCTTTTTTTTTATATTATTATTATACTTTAAGTTCTAGGGTACATGTGCATAACGTGCAGGTTTGTTACATATGTATACTTGTGCCATGTTGCTGTGCTGCACCCATCAACTCGTCAGCACCCAACTACTCGTCATTTACATCAGGTATAACTCCCAATGCAATCCCTCCCCCTCCCCCCTCCCCATGATAGGCCCCGGTGTGTGATGTTCCCCTTCCCGAGTCCAAGTGATCTCATTGTTCAATTCCCACCTATGAGTGAGAACATGCGGTGTTTGGTTTTCTGTTCTTGTGATAGTTTGCTAAGAATGATGGTTTCCAGCTGCATCCATGTCCCTACAAAGGAAACTGCCACTTTTAAACCATCAGATCGCCTGGGCTCGGTGGCTCTTGCCTGTAATTCCAGCACTTTTGGGAGGCCAAGGCAGATGGATCACCTGAGGTCAGGAGTTTGAGGCCAGCCTAGACAATACAAAAATTAGCCGGGTGTGGTGGTGCATGCTTGTAATCCCAGCTACTTGGGGGGCTGAGGCAAGAGAATCACTTGAACTGGGGAAGCGGAGGTTGCAACGAGCTGAGATCGTGCCATTGCATTCCAACCTGGATGACAGAGTAAGACTCTGTCTCAAAAAACAAACAAAAATGAAAACCATCAGATATTGTGAGAACTACCTCACTATCATGAAAAACAGCCTGGGGGAAACTGCCCTTATGATCCAGTCACCTCCCACCAGGTCCCTTCCTTTACAGGTAGGGATTGCAATTCCAGATGAGATTTGGTGGAGATACAGAGCCAAACCGTATCATCTAGTTTCCCACTTCTGCCTTAAGTCACACCTTTCCCTGCTTAGTCCTGCCCCAGGTTTGTGGTATTCTCCCTTACCGTCAATTGATGTGCATGTGTGGGCCTGGTTGTTGCATACAAATTCTACTTAATGCCGGCATTGCTCATTACCTCCCTGCAAGGAATGTATGCATGTTTCGGGTGGCCTCTGGGTGTAAAATTTTCCAGACTTCCCATTTCTCAGGGACCCCCCTTCCTGCGTATGTCTAGCTATCTGCCTACTGTAACAGACATGCTAGATGCAGGATTGCCACAGATCATTAATTTTTAGGAAATCAGTATCTGTGAAGTGCAATGAAGTGAAGCCCAATAAAATGAGGCATGCCTGTGTGTTAAACCCATGTGATCAGCGCAATTTGATTACATGACTAAACAAACTCTTATATTTATTTTTGTATAAAATTGCATTGAATTCAAGAAAATATTTGTGATGCCAATATAACTGAGCAATATTAAAGTATGGCAAATGCCAAAAATTAATTATGCTTGAAAAACATTCATTTCATTAAAATATACATGAGAAATACATTTTATTTTATTTTAGTATTATTTTTGTTTGTTTGTTTTCTGTAGAGATGAGGTCTCATCATTTTGTCCAGGTTGGTCCCAAACTCCTGGGCTATGCAGTTCTCCCACCTCAACCTCCCAAAGTGCTGGGATTACAGGTGTCAGCCACTATGGCCTGCCACTATTAGACAAAGGAAAAAAAAAAAAAACTTTTAACAGCTTGGATACATAAGAAACTTTGTACCTAATATTTTTATACTTCTTTATTATCTACATTTTAAACCATTGACAAGCACAGTGAGATTATCTTTTAAATCACTCATTATACATGATACTCTATTATCTTACATCCATTATAACTTGTTAGAAACTTTTAATAATGCATGACTCCAGAAGGCGATTCTCTATAATAGATACAGATATTTAAATACTACTCCATCTATATTTTATTATTTTATGAAGCATACTGGCAACTGAGCCAGTAATTTTGTCAGAAATGAACATTCACTAAGCAGCTTCAAAATTATCTAAAATATTAAATATGACAGCATAAAATAGCAAATCAATTTCATTTTAAAAAATCTTATTTTCCTGCTGAAAAATGAGAAGAGTTATTTGAAGTGTTCCTGTAAAATTTACTTGAAATTAAAGTAAATTAAAAGATGTTATAATTTATATTGGCTATATGTCCAATATGATGCATATTGTCTCAATCTGAATAATATTTTGTATTAAAAACATTTAATTTTGTTGGAACTATTATTTTCTGTGGTCATCACATAATAAAAATTAATCACATAACTATTAAATTATAGAACATTGGATAAATAAAACCATAATTACTTGAATTTGGTTTTAGTTGAAAAAAAGAAAATAGTTTAACTTTAATTTAGTTCACTGATGTAAAATTATTCCAACTTGGAGGTATTTGCAGAACCATCTTCCAAATAGCAGTAATGTGAACTTTATAGAAAAAAACAAAAGTTTCAGGATCTGATTAAACAGTTTTGTGAGAAATTATAACACTGCTAGTGCTGAATAATGTAGTAAAATTTATTTAATAAAGCTAATTGTAGAGTTTACTTGCTACCTATAAAATGATTTATCATTATATGGTTTTTTTTGTTTTTGTTTTTTGTTTTTTTTTGAGACGGAGTCTCACGCTGTTGCCCAGGCTGGAGTGCAGTGGCGCGATCTCGGCTCACTGCAAGCTCCGCCTCCCGGGTTCCCGCCATTCTCCTGCCTCAGCCTCCTGAGTAGCTGGGACTACAGGCGCCCGCCACCGCGCCCGGCTAATTTTTTGTATTTTTAGTAGAGACGGGGTTTCACTGTGGTCTCGATCTCCTGACCTTGTGATCCGCCCGCCTCGGCCTCCCAAAGTGCTGGGATTACAGGCTTGAGCCACCGCGCCCGGCCTATCATTATATGGTTTTAAAGCAGGGTTACATAAATAACAGTTTTCAGTGCTTACAAAATTGACAAGTAAGTATGAAGTATTTTTTAATACTTTTTCCAAACAGAAACAAAGTAAATTATCTCTAGATTAAGAACTCTGTGGTAAGATAGATGGTCACATTTTCCTTAATAATTCATTACTATGTCTAATCTTATGCTTAGGCAATAAATTTACTGTAAATTTTACGTATATTTTTATTTAGTCTTGGTAATATCATTTAACTCAACCCTCCATGTAATTTCTTTGGGCCTCTGTAGATAACCACAAAAGACGTTTCTAAAACCAGATAGATAATCTTATAATTTATAGAGATAGAGATTAATATATTTTCATCTGAAATTTGGAATTATTTTGTAGCATTGTGCTCTAATGCTAGGGTTCTACAATGATTTCTAACAATTGTATGAGAGTTGTTATTAGTACATAGTATTATCGTAACAAATGAGTTATATTTATATATAATTCTTCTGTTATTTCTTTTAATCATTTACTGAATTTTCTCTATATTTTTTAATCCATTTAAAAAATGTTGCTTCTTCTCCTTGTGTAATGTTTGGCTTCACCTTTTTGAATATATATATTTTTTATTTTTCAAATGTACGTTTTCATGGCTTGTGTTACAAGGCTTCCTTTTGTTACTTTTGTTACATAGCATTCCAGATAGTAAAACTGAAGTTTTGTTAATTGGGAATGTAAAGAAGTCTCATGGCAAGAAAAAATATATTCTTAACTGAAATATAGATAGTACCATATATTTTGATATAAACATCTGGTTGTGCTATAAATGTATTATATAGTTTACATGTTTAGTGTAAAACAGATGCACTATGCTGAACCAGGGTTTCTAATAAAACTGAATATGATGCCTAGTGAAGCAATTTATTACATGGTTTGACTCTATATTTACATAAAATTCAAATTATTATAATATGTTGCTTATCTCTGGTACAGAATGCAATCATTGATCCTAGATAGTGATTAGTTCAGTCTAGACTTGAACTTGATTCCATACATGCAACTGAATCGTTTTGTCATGTCTCCTTTCCCAAGATTTGGATTAAAATGTTTTTTAAAATTTCTCCTGTAAAAATATAGCATATATCTTCAAAGAGCCATAAAACAGTCAATATAGGATTTTTTTATGCTCTATAAGGTTTTGTTTTTTTAATTCAATAATTTGTCAACAAATATATTAAGAGAAAAAAGGTATGCAATTTACGTAAATATTTACATCTCAAGCCATTACAACATTTGCCTAGTCATAGAAAGAAATATTGTGGAAGAGTTGGTTAGATGTAGATTTGCAAAGCTGTTTCATTTTTTTAATCTTAAAAGAAGAACTAATTCAACTAATAAATATTAATAAAGTCATACACTAAAAGTAGAACTAAAAAATAGTCAGCCAGTGTTTTTCTTCAATTCTTTAAAGCACACAATCTAAATATATGAGAAAAATTCTTGGCTCTTTATTCCTTTCATTGCCTTATCCTAAGATTAAAGTTGCAGATTTTCCTTATCTAAGCACCATTAGAAAAAACGTGTGTAATGTTCAATAAAATTGTACTACATTACTAACTCTGAACTGCATTCAATAAGTGGTTTTAATATTAAGCATGTTTAACAAATATGCATAAAATTATATTAAAACTAATTTATTCACAGAGGACTAGTTTTCTAAATTTGACTAAGATACATTAATGCACCAATTTTGGTACATACCTTCATTTTCTATTTCCCTTGCTCCACAATTGGCACATTCAGAAGCAAGAAATCTTGAAGATTTTATGCATTGCTTTATTAATTAGGGAAAAGTGAGCAATAAAAAATCTAATAAGAATATAAATTGGAAAACATTGCATATATATTAAGTGATAGCATTGTGTAGTGTCATGATAGAATTATCCCGTTAATTAGCAATGGCTTATCCAATTTTTTTTAAGCAAGCTATTTTTAATATTTTTAAATTAAATCACTCTAAGAATTATTTAAAATAACAATCAATCAATGAGTACTGAATGAACTTGCTATATATCCAGCATAATGTGTAGCTATGCTCAAAACAGAGTTTCTTATTTATTTGGTTTGAATTTATCTACAAGTTTAATCTTTTTGAAAGAGTATCTGTTTGGAAAAAAAAAAAAAAATCTGTTTGCGTAATCCTATTAGGGATATAAGTGAAATAACGTAAGTAAATTACTGGATTGTAGTATGAACAAATATATGGGACGGGGGTGTGGCAAGGGTATTATTATCTGAATATATTGTTATTCCTAACCACATTGCACCTCTTTTAAAAAGTTGATATTTTATCAGCCAACACTTAGAAAAGTAGTTTAAAAGTTTGAACACAGTATTACTTTCAAAGTTATGACATAACCATTCTTGGTCCTCAAAAAAATCTTAAAAATATAAAAAACAGGACATTCTCTGCTGTAGTGAACATAATCTTTACTAAAAATATAGAATAATTTCTTAATACAAGTTCTTAGAGAGTTCCTCCACATAGTTCGATGACATCTTATGAAAGCATAATTTGATCAAAGGCTACCTGCTGTAAGAACAATATGATACACCACTCTAAAGGTGGGAGAACCTAGAGGTACATTTCATAGAAACCTGAGGAATACATGAGTTTTATATTCTTCAGGCAATCCTCCACACATATTGTTACTTTGAACTAAGCTTTTGATAAACACTGAATGGTTGTAAGCTTGAAATTATCCCCCCTGGCTAATGCCTGGAGTGCAGCTCTCTTCTACCGTTTGTTGAATCTACCTCATGTTCCTGACTAGAAATGCTAGTTCCATAAAATTAAGAATGCTTTTATGAAAACTGAGAAAGCTAGGAAGAGCACAGGATAAAACAGCGACACGACTTGGATGACTGAAGGCACACCAGGGTCCTTAGTTTGGCACCAATTTAGGTAAAACGACATAGACACAAGTGGAGTGGTTTTAAGGACCAGAGCGTTTAATAGGCAAGAAAGAAGGAAGTCGCGGCCCCATACATAGAGTGAGAGGGGCTCCAAGCGGAAAGAGGAAACCCCGAGGGCCGGGAAGACAGCCAGTTATATGAGGAGGCTGGAGGAGGTGGTGTCTGATTTGCATAGGGATCAGGGGATTGGTTTGACCAGGCATGTCATTCACATAGCCTGTGAAAAAACTGGCCCTCCCACCTTAGTCTTTAATATGCAAATGCAGTGTGCCTTGAAGTTTTACACGCCTACGCATATGTGGGGACAGCCATATTGTCAGGCACATGTGGAGGCAAAAAGATGGCGGGAATTGCCATGTTTTGGCTGACCCAGTCACTAAGGGCCTACATTTGTATATCAAGGCTTGCCGGCCGACTCTTAAGAACCAGGCTTTCCTACTAGCCAAGAAACCTGCCTGGAGCAGCTTTAAAAGAAACAAACTTCCTAGGCCAGTCACGGTGGCTCACGCCTGTAATCGCGGCACTTTGGGAGGCCGAGTCGGGGCGGATCACGAGGTCAGGAGATTGAGACCATGCTGGCTAACACGGTGAAACCCCGTCTCTACTAAAAATACAAAAAGAAATAAGCGGGCATGGTGGTGGGCGCCTGTAGTCCCAGTTTCTCGGGAGGCTGAGGCAGGAGAATCGCTTGAACTGGGGAGTTGGAGGTTGCAGCTCTGACACTTCAGCCTGGGTGACAGAGACTCCGTCTCAAAAAAAAAAAAGAAAAAAAAAAAAACTTCCTAAGAACCCCTCTTCTTCTCTATCTTCCTAAAAAACTCCTTTAACAGTACCATGCATATTTCCCATATTATCTCCATTCTCAGTTGTCAAGGAATATCTGCATATAAACATAAGATTTGCATTTTTAAAAAATTATTATCACCTATATCCCAGTTGCTCAGGAGGTTGAGCTGGGAGGATCACTTGAGCCTGGGAGTTTGAGATCACAGTGCGTGGGTAACAGAGGATGACCCAATGTCTCAAAATAATATTTTAATAATTATAATAAAATAAGATAAAGCTATTAAGAATGTATCTTGCTTGACTATATGTAACATGAACAAAAATATTTTTGTGTAATTTTTTCAGTTAATAGTAATAGTGCCAATCTTCAAATAAAGTCCTGTCAAAATAAAATATAAGCATAACTCATTTAGAAGAAAAACATAAGAATAAATAAATGTGGAAATAACTGTCATGAAAAGCAGGAAAGCACTACAATGGAAAATGGATGATGCTATATCCTAGTGGTAAAAAGTGCAGATTTTGGATTCATACTACGTACATTCAAATCCCAACTTGGGTAGTCAACATATTAAGCCTCAGTTCTTTCACCCAAATGTCAGAATGATAATTAATTTCAGGCTTAAATAAGATAGTATCTGAAAAGTATTTGACATGTTCTATGGAATGAATTGTTGCAAACTTAAGTTTACAGTCAGGTGATACTAAAAATGGACAGGAGGAAATGGCAATTATAAAACATCTAAGGTTAACATTTACATCAAACCAAAGTTACTAGAATGATCACTAAAATTGAATATATATCCTGAGGAAAACAAACAAACTATTAAACAAATAACTATCAGTGGAAAGTGGGCTCCCTAAAGAAAAATAACTTCCTGATTCTGAACTTTGGAAGTCCTCTCTGTATACCTTGTAGGAAAAGCTTCTCTTAAAATCTAAATTAGAAGTTTATCACGTAAACTACAAGCCGCAGGCACGTTCAGGCCTCTGTCATTCTTCTCATTTTGTTAAAATGCTAATTGGACATAAGATCCATTTATACAGCAGATAAATCAGACCAAATTTTTACCACATAAAAGAATAGACAACCCAGGATTAATATGCATATGAAGAAAATTCATGAAATAAAA